>NC_053025.1:471003222-471220285 GCF_003073215.2 Triticum urartu
ACGCGATACTCCGAGCCGTGACAGAGTAGGACTCCCCAACTTTCGAGCCATCCGCAGAAGAAAAATAGTTCCAAACTCAAAAAAAATCTAAGTCTGGAAAATTCTGACTAGGCAGTTTTTAGACCATTTGTAGACTTTTTCGAAAAAATTTGTTGCAGAGCAAAAAAAAGAGGAAAAAAGTGCAAAAAAAGTGAACAAAAAGAAAAAAATTCAGAGCGTGCCCCTCCCTTGTTTACGTGCAGCGCCGTGATTTTGTTAGTGTTCTAGGCTCGCGTCTCTAGCACGGTCTAGCCTAGGACCAGCACAGTACCGTCATTGAGTGTTTATTCAACTTTGCATCTCTGAATTGATTATTGCTGACCCTTTTTGCTACCATATTATAAGCCTTCCTAGCTCCACATACATCTACGTCGTGCGTTTGACTCTCCCTGGTAATCGTTGTATCCAAGCTTTGAGAGTTTTGACTACGACAGTTGCCGATCACCGCTTGCTGCTGGGTAAGAACTGGTAAGAATTTGAGATTTGCTTGACAGATTTGTGACACTCCACCACCGCCATTTTCTAGTAGTCTGTAGAATCGTATTCTTGTGTGTTTCTATTGCTGCTAACCATGGCAGGATCACAACCCGACGCGATTAACTGGGAGAACATGACGAACAAAGAGTTACATGATAAGTTTCTGTAAATGATGAGTGGACAGGTGGAAGATGTGCTAAACAATTTTGAAGAGGCCATGGAGAAGATAGATGGCATTGAGAAGGCGTTCGAAACAAATCTCGATAACAAATTTAATGAATTGCTCGTGCGTCTTCCACCGCCTGCTGCACCTGTCGCACCTCTACAACAACAACAACATCGTTTTCCAAATCAAGTGGGACGAGCACAACGCGTTCCCATTGAGCCTGGTCAAACTTCTGGTGCTGCTGTACCTACTGTTGGTGCTTCTGTCGCTCCTGCTGCTACTGCAGAGGTGGAGGACCATTATGAGGATGAGGTTGATCAAAATCAGAACTACGTGCAACCACCAGCACCACCATCACCAGGTCGTCCTCATGCATATCATCGCAACGGTAGGGCTGCACCACCACCTGAGGTACATGACCATCTTCCTAAACTAAAATTGAATATTCCACCATTTGAGGGTAGATATGTTCCTGATATATATCTTACTTGGGAGTTAGAAACTGAACAACGATTTACATGTTTACAATATCCTGAGGAGAGACGTGTTCCTGCTGCTATTTGTGCTTTCACTAGCTTTGCATGTGTTTGGTGGTCTGAACATTGTAGATTATATCCTATTCCAGCTACTTGGGCTGCTTTAAAAACTGCTATGCGTACTCGTTGGGTTCCACCATATTATCAATGTGAATTACTTCAAAAATTGCAGCGCTTAAGACAAGGAAAAAATTATGTAGAAGAATATTATCAGGAATTGCAAACTGGCATGATTAGATGTGGTATTGCTGAGGAGAATGAAGCTATGCTTGCATGTCTTATGGGTGGATTAAATAGAGAGATTCAGACCATTCTAGAGTATAAGGAGTATACTAACATCACTCGGTTATTCCATCTTGCTTGTAAAGCTGAACGTGAAGTGCAGGATCGACAGGCATTGGCGCGAACTAACTTTTCTGCAGGTCGATCTTCATCATGGACACCACGTGCATCCTCTACTTCCACTCCACCAGCACCTCCATCAGGTGCCACCTCCAGTCGTGATACAAGAAAGCAGGCACAACCACCACTATCTGCCAAGAGCACACCTGTCGGGCCTGCACAGAGCTCTTCTTCTTTCATGGCATCAACAGGGCACACAAGTGATATTATTTGTCGTCGTTGTAAGGGAAGAGGACATTTTGCGAGAGAATGCCAATCTCAGCGTGTGATGATTGCTACTGAGGATGGTGGGTATGAGTCCACTAGTGACTATGATGAGGAGACTTTGGCTCTTATTACACATGAAGAACACGGTGGAGAGGATTCTGATCATGAGACGCAATACATGGCTGCTGAAGATGCTGACAGGTATGAATGTTTAGTTGCTCAACGTGTTTTGAGTGTGCAGGTTACACAAGCTGAGCAAAATCAGAGGCATAATTTGTTCCATACAAAGGGAGTTGTGAAGGAACGTTCTGTTTGCGTCATCATAGATGGAGGGAGCTGCAATAACTTGGCTAGCATGGAGATGGTGGAGAAGCTATCTCTCACCACAAGACCACATCCACATCCTTACTACATCCAATGGTTCAACAACAACGGCAAGGTTAAGGTAACACGTACTGTTCGTGTGCATTTTAGTATCTCTACATATGCTGATTATGTTGATTGTGATGTGGTACCTATGCAAGCATGTTCCTTATTACTTGGTAGACCATGGCAATTTGATAAAAATTCTATACACCATGGTAGAAACAATCAGTATACTCTTGTTCATAAGGATAAAAATATTACTTTCCTTCCTATGACTCCTGAATCCATTTTGAAAGATGATATTAATAGAGCTAATAAAGCAAAACAGGAAAAAAAATAAGAGTGATAATCATATTGTGGAAAAAGAATTTGAGCAACAAATGAAACCTAATAATAAACCATCTAGTGTTGCTTCTGAAATTAAATTGAAAAGTGCATGTTTACTTGCCACAAAATCTGATATTGATGAGCTAGATTTCAGCAAATCGGTTTGCTATGCTTTTGTGTGCAAAGAGGCATTATTTTCATTCGAGGATGTGCCTTCCTCTTTGCCTCCTGCTGTCACTAACATTTTGCAGGAGTTCGCTGACGTCTTTCCACAAGACGTACCACCGGGATTACCACCTATTCGAGGGATTGAGCATCAAATTGACTTAATTCCCGGTGCATCATTACCCAACCGTGCACCATACCGTACCAATCCAGAGGAGACGAAGGAGATTATGCGTCAAGTACAAGAACTGCTCGATAAAGGTTATATACGTGAATCCCTTAGTCCTTGTGTTGTTCCTATCATTTTAGTGCCGAAAAAGGATGGTACGTTGCGTATGTGCGTTGATTGTAGAGGCATTAATAATATTACTATTCGTTATCGTCATCCTATTCCTAGGTTAGATGATATGCTTGATGAATTGAGTGGCTCTACAATATTCTCCAAGGTTGATTTGCGTAGTGGATACCATCAAATTCGTATGAAATTGGGAGATGAATGGAAAACGACATTTAAAACTAAGTTTGGATTATATGAGTGGTTAGTCATGCCTCTTGGGTTAACTAATGCACCTAGTACTTTCATGAGATTAATAAACGAAGTTTTACGTGCTTTCATTGGACGATTTGTGGTAGTTTACTTTGATGACATATTGATTTATAGCAAATCTTTGGAGGAACATTTGGAACATTTATGTGCTGTTTTTATTGCTCTACGTGATGCACGTTTGTTTGGTAACCTTGGAAAGTGCACCTTTTGCACTGACCAAGTATCTTTTCTTGGCTATGTTGTTACTCCACAGGGAATTGAAGTTGATAAAGCCAAGATTGAAGCTATTGAGAGTTGGCCGCAGCCCAAAACGGTCACACAAGTGAGGAGTTTCCTTGGCCTCACTGGTTTCTATAGGCGTTTTGTGAGAGATTTCAGCACCATTGCTGCACCTCTCAACGAGCTTACAAAGAAGGATGTGCCTTTTGTTTGGGGTACCGCACAGGAAGAAGCCTTCACGGTATTGAAAGATAAGTTGACACATGCTCCTTTACTCCAACTTCCTGATTTTAATAAGACTTTTGAGCTTGAATGTGATGCTAGTGGAATTGGATTAGGAGGTGTGTTATTACAAGATGGCAAACCTGTTGCATACTTTTCTGAAAAATTGAGTGGGCCTAGTCTGAACTATTCTACTTATGATAAAGAATTATATGCTCTTGTTCGGACCTTAGAAACATGGCAACAATATTTATGGCCAAAGGAATTTGTTATACATTCTGATCATGAATCTTTGAAACACATTAAAAGTCAAGAAAAACTGAACCGTAGACATGCTAAATGGGTTGAATTCATTGAGACTTTCCCTTATGTCATTAAACACAAGAAGGGTAAAGAAAATGTTATTGCTGATGCATTGTCTCGTCGTTATACTATGCTTTCACAACTTGACTTTAAAATATTTGGTTCGGAGACCATCAAAGATCAATATGTGCATGATGCTGAATTTAAAGATGTATTGCAGAATTGTAAGGAAGGGAGAACTTGGAACAAGTTCGTTATTAACGATGGATTTGTGTTTCGTGCTAACAAGCTATGCATTCCAGCTAGCTCCGTTCGTCTTTTGTTGTTGCAGGAGGCACATGGAGGAGGATTAATGGGACACTTTGGCGTCAACAAGACGGAGGATATACTTGCTACATATTTCTTTTGGCCAAATATGAGACGGGATGTTGAGCGTTTTGTTGCTCGCTGCATTACATGTCAAAAAGCTAAGTCACGACTCAATCCTCATGGCTTATATATGCCTTTGCCTGTACCTAGTGTCCCTTGGGAGGATATATCTATGGACTTTGTTTTAGGTTTACCTCGAACAAAGAAGGGGAGGGATAGCATATTTGTTGTCGTGGATAGGTTCTCGAAAATGGCACACTTTATACCATGTCATAAAAGCGATGATGCTGTTAATGTTGTTGATTTGTTCTTTCGTGAAATTATTTGCTTGCATGGTGTGCCAAATACTATTGTTTCAGATCGTGATACTAAATTTCTTAGCCACTTTTGGAGATGTTTATGGGCTAACTTGGGGACTAAACTGCTTTTTAGTACTACTTGTCACTCCCAAACTGATGGACAAACTGAAGTAGTCAATAGAACATTGTCTACTATGCTTAGGGCTGTTTTGAAGAATAACAAGAAAATGTGGGAAGAATGCTTGCCTCATATTGAATTTGCTTATAACCGTTCATTGCATTCTACTACTAAGATGTGCCCTTTTGAAACTGTGTATGGTTTCCTACCTCGTGCACCTATTGATTTGTTGCCTCTTCCATCTTCGGAGAAGGTTAATTTTGATGCTAAAGAACATGCTGAATTGATTTTAAAAATGCATGAGTTAACTAAGGAAAACATTGAGCGTATGAATGCTAAATATAAACTTGCTGGAGATAAGGGTAGAAAACATGTTGTGTTTGCACCTGGAGATCTTGTTTGGTTACATTTGCGTAAGGATAGGTTTCCTAATTTGCGCAAATCAAAACTAATGCCACGTGCTGATGGTCCTTTTAAGGTGCTAGAGAAAATAAATGATAATGCATATAAACTTGAGCTGCCTGCAGATTTTGGGGTTAGTCCCACTTTTAACATTGCAGATTAGAAGCCTTATTTGGGTGAGGACGATAAACTTTCGTCAAGGACGACTTCATTTCAAGAAGGGGAGGATGATGAGGACATCAATACCATTGTTACACCCACATACTGGACCAATTACTAGAGCTCGCGCACGCCAATTGAATTATCACGTACTTTCGTTTCTTGGTAACGATTCTAATGTTCATGAGAATATGATGCTGTCTAAATTGGATACATTTGTTTTGCTCACAAATGAAGGGCCTACCTTGGGCAAGAAAGATGAACCTTGGAGCAAGTTCAAGCATGGAGATGATGGCATGCGCAAGGGGATCAAGAACAGAGTTACAAGTGATGATTTCAGGACTTTGAAGCCACCATAAGGAGTGCATGAAGCCTTGGACGAAATATACAAGATGCCACTTCATAAATTTCGTCGAGAGGCTATTTAGGTGCTGCGTCACCTTATTATTGGGCCAGGCCCATGTATTTTCGAAATACTTAAGTATAGGCTGTTTTTAGAGTCTGTATGTGTGGGGAAACAAGAGTTAGGGTTGGTTTCAGACCCCTCCTCCAAGGGCCACGAAATCCCCCCCTCTTCCTCCATATATACAGCCCTTAGGGCATCGTTTAGACTTTGGGTTTTGTTTAGATTAAAAGTTCGCCATAGCTGCAACTTCGCGTACTTCGTTTGTGTTCAACGACCAGACCAAGGCGTCACAGAACCCCACCTTGATCAATAAAGCTTTCATCTTATATTCGCAATATCCAGATTGCAATCTCAGTTTCTTGCTTGTTCTTCGTTTGCTCGCAGGAAACAGACCCTCGTGGTCAGGTTGAACGTGCTCCGGCGTGGTCAATAACCCTCGGAAGTTGGTTTAGCGATTGCTAAGGCGCGGCATCTCGCACGTTCGTAGTCGGATCGTCAAGGTCGACTCCCATGAAAAATGATAGCCACCATATCATCGAAACATCGGGACACCTTTGCCTCTATCACTTTGATTGTGGGTTATCAAGATCAACAGCAGGTTCAATTTTTATATCATTATCATTACTAGGTTGAGCATCATCATGAACATTATTATTAGCATTATCACTAGTTTCAGGTTCATTACCAGATTGTGTTTCAGTATCAGAAATAGAAATATCATTTGGATACTCAGGTGGTTCAATAACAGGTTCACTAGAAGCATGCAAAGTCCTATCATTTTTCTTTTTCTTCCTTTTAGAAGGACTAGGTGCATCTACATTATTTCTCTGAGAATCTTGCTCAATTCTCTTAGGATGGCCTTCAGGATACAAAGGTTCCTGAGTCATTCTACCACCTCTAGTCATAACTCTAACAACATTATCATTATTCTTACTATTCAATTCATTGAGCAAATCATTTTAAGATTTAAGTACTTGTTCTACTTGAGTGGTAACCATAGAAACATGTTTACTAATAAGTTTAAGTTCACATTTGACATTAGCCATATAATCACCCAAGTGTTCAAGCATATTTGAATTGTATTTCAATTGTCTACCAAAATAAGCATTAAAATATTCTTGCTTAGCCATAAATTTATCAAACTCATCTAAGCATGGGCTAGCAAACTTAGTAAATGGGATTTCAGCTTTATCATATCTATAGAGAGAATTTACCTTTACTACCTGTGTCGGGTTATCAAGACCATGAGTTTCTTCAATAGGTAAATGATTAAGATCATATGTTTCTTCAACAGGTGGTAAATTAAGACCATGTATTTCTTCAATAGGAGGTAAATTCTTAACATCTTCAGCTTTAATACCTTTTTCTTTCATAGATTTCTTTGCCTCTTGCATATCTTCAGGACTGAGAAATAGAATACCCCTCTTCTTTGGAGTTGGTTTAGGAATAGGCTCAGGAATTGGCTCCGGAGGTGTCCAATTATTTTCATTTGTCAACATATTATTCAATAGAATTTCAGCTTCATCCGGTGTTCTTTCCCTGAAAACAGAACCAGCACAACTATCCAGGTAATCTTTGGAGGCATCGGTTAGTCCATTATAAAAGATATCAAGTATTTTATTTTTCTTAAGAGGATGATCAGGCAAAGTATTAAGTAATTGGAGAAGCCTCCCCAAGCTTGTGGGAGACTCTCTTCTTCAATTTGCACAAAATTATATATATCCCTTAAAGCAGCTTGTTTCTTATGAGCAGGGAAATATTTAGCAGAGAAGTAATAAATCATATCCAGAGGACTACGCACACAACCAGGACCAAGAGAATTAAACCATATCTTAGCATCACCCTTTAATGAGAACGGAAATATTTTAAGGATATAAAAGTAGTGATTTCTCTTATCATTAGTGAACAGGGTAACTATATCATTTAATTTAGTAAGATGTGCCACAACAGTTTCAGATTCATAGCCATGAAAAGGATCAGATTCAACCAAAGTAATTATATCAGGATCAACAGAGAATTCATAATCCTTATCAGTAACACAGATAGGTGAAGTAGCAAAAGCAGGGTCAGGTTTCATCCTAGCATTTAGAGATTGCTTATTCCATTTAGCTAATAACCTCTTAGGTTCATATCTATCTTTGCAAGCTAAAATAGCTAAAGAAGCTTCTTTATCAAAAACACAACTCTCAGGAATAACAGGCAAGTCTTCATCATCAATTTCATCAGTATTATCAGATTCAATATTTTCAATCTCTCTAGCCCTAGCAAGTTGTTCATCAAGAAATTCACCAAGTGGCACAGTAGTATCAAGCATAGAAATAGTTTCATCATAAGTATCATGTATAGAAGAAGTGGCATCATCAATAACATGCGACATATCAGAACGAATAGCAGAAGCAGGTTTAGGTGTCGCAAGCTTACTCAAAACAGAAGGTGAATCAAGTGCGGAGCTAGATGGCAGTTCCTTACTTCCCCTCGTAGTTGAGGGATAAATCTTGGTTCTTGGATCTTTCAAGTTCTTCATAATGATAAGCAGATATAAATCCCGAGTGACTCAAAGAATAGAGCTATGCTCCCCGGCAACGGCGCCAGGAAATAGTCTTGATAACCCACAAGTATAGGGGATCGCAACAGTTTTCGAGGGTAAAGTATTCAACCCAAATTTATTGATTCGACACAAGGGGAGCCAAAGAATATTCTCAAGTATTAGCAGCTGAGTTGTCAATTCAACCACACCTGGAAACTTAGTATCTGCAGCAAAGTATTTAGTAGCAAAGTAATATGATAGTAGTGGTAACGGTAGTAAGAGGCAACAGTAGTAAAAGTAATGTTTTTGGTATTTTGTAGTGATGATAGCAATAGCAACGGAAAAGTAAATAAGCGAAGAACAATATATGGAAAGCTCGTAGGCAATGGATCGGTGATGGAGAATTATGTCGGATGCGGTTCATCATGTAACAGTCATAACCTAGGGTGAAACAAAACTAGCTCCAGTTCATCAATGTAATGTAGGCATGTATTCCGAATATAGTCGTACGTGCTTATGGAAAAGAACTTGCATGGCATCTTTTGTCCTACCCTCCCGTGGCAGCAGGGTCCTTACGGAAACTAAGGGATATTAAGGCCTCCTTTTAATAGAGTACCGGAACAAAGCATTAGCACATAGTGAATACATGAACTCCTCAAACTACGGTCATCACCGGTAAGTATCCCGATTATTGTCACTTCGGGGTTAACAGATCATAACACATAATAGGTGACTATAGACTTGCAAGATAGGATCAATAACTCTCATATATTGATGAAAACATAATAGGTTCAGATCTGAAATCATGGCACTCGGGCCCTAGTGACAAGCATTAAGCATAGTAAAGTCATAGCAACATCAATCTCAGAACATAGTGGATACTAGGAATCAAACCCTAACAAAACTAACTCGATTACATGATAGATCTCATCCAACCCATCACCGTCCAGCAAGTATACGATGGAATTACTCACACACGGCGGTGAGCATCATGAAATTGGTGATGGAGGATAGTTGATAATGACGATGGCGACAGATTCCCCTCTCCGGAGCCCTGAACGGACTCCAGATCAGCCCTCCCGAGAGGTTTTAGGGCTTGGCGGCGGCTCCGTATCGTAAAACGCGATGAATTCTTCTCTCTGATTTTTCTCTCCCTGAAACACAATATATAGAGTTGGAGTTGGAGTCGGAGGAGCTTCAGGGTGCCCACGAGGTAGGGGGCGCGTTCTAGGGGGGCAGGCGCGCCCCCCACCCTCGTGGACAGGTGGTGGGCCCCCTGGCCTTCATCTTTTGCATGTATTTTTATATTTTCCAAAAAGTTGCTCCGTGAAGTTTCAGGTCATTCCGAAAACGTTTGTTTCTGCACATAAATAACACCATGATAATTCTGCTGAAAACAGCATCAATCCGGGTTAGTTGCATTCAAATCATGCAAGTTAGAGTCCAAAACAAGGGCAAAAGTGTTTGGAAAAATAGATACGACGGAGACGTATCAGTTATCAGATACAATAATTAAAAGTTAGCAAAATATTACAAATAAATATTTCTTGAGGAACAAGATATTTGGAGCTCATCGACTTTTGCTGACAATTAAAATTCCTCAACTCTGGATGTCACCGATGTCGTTAGCGAGACGAAGAGGGGGGGAGGGGGGTTGAAGAGTAGAGAGAGAGAAAATGACAACAATACATCTTTCTCGCGTCCTGTTTTGTGCTCACGCCAGTTGAAGGGATCACTCCCCTCCGTTTAACCATCTCTCCCGCAATTCTGCGTGCCCTAATACTGATCACCAACGAGGCAGATGATGACGTCCAGGGAAGTCGTCATGCTGGCGTGTGGGGTGTGCTCCTACTGCTAGCGGCAACATGTCAACAAAATAACGCCTAGCATCACGTTGGATCATATCTCGTCCCAATCACGGCCGATGATACGTTGCCATGCCCGCACGGAGACCGCGGCGCACGGACCTGTCAGCGTCACCGGATGAGGCTGCACTGCTGCTGCGTCAACGGTCAACGACCACATCTTTCTCCCTCGATCCGATTCATTCTTAAAGCTCCCGGTCATCACCAAACCGGGAACTAAAGTAAAACGACACACATACACACTGCACTACACACGCGCAGGGAAGAAAACCAACAGAAACGAACAAAAGAAGCATAAAACGAGAAGGGAATCGACGGTCGCCGAACCATGCACCACCAACTGCCTCGCAGCTCACACTTCTTCTAGTAGTCCTGGTGGTCGTTGTCTTAATATAGGCACATAAAACCGAGGAAAAACGTTTCTGATCATTATTATTTTCACAAAAAATGATTCCATTTCCATGGCGGCCCATCCATTGATCATCCAGTTGCAGGTTTTCTAATCGATCCGGCCCTTGTCTCCTCTCCAGCTCTCCTTCGTATCATCCGCTCTGCCTCCGGTACGTGCGGATCGGTCGGGGCGGGGCGAGGGTCCCATGGCTCACATGGAGGCGCAGAGCTCGCCACGCCGGTATGTTTTTCCTGCTCCTGCCAGCAGCACGCACGTCCGCCGATCATGTGTGCCCCAATCCAATCCAATCCCCGTTCGTGGGAGCGCGGTGCCAATTAGGGGTTCTACCATATTGTAATGCGGGTTTGGATTCCAACCATGTGATTCCTAGGGCTGATGGATCCCCTTTGTGCTCCTTTCCTATGTGGCGTCGCTCGTCGCCTCTTCTTTATCGCAAAGCTTGCGGTGGCAATCAGTGGGGAACGAAAGAGGTTGCAATTGTATAGCCTGTGTTTTAGTAGAGAGAGAGAATGGGCATTTGGCATTGCGATCTTCCTTTTTCTGTAGATAGATGCCTAGTTTGATTTTCAACGTGTGCGAATGGAGGCGCCTTTGTGTGTGTGAGCAAATTAAATTGACGGGGTGGGGAGGGCACTCGCACAAGCACAACTCGCATGGCACTGCCTAGCTGGGTCTCATTTTACAATTGTTTGGTTCATACTTGCTTTTCTTCTCCATCGACTTTCGTTCACGCCTATCTCTTTTGCTCTTCCATACTCCCTTTTCGTAGATTTTATTTTGGCTCCGCGGTTAATGGGGTGGGAATGGTAGGGGTACGTAATTTGGAATTCGGTAGGTGAATTCGCGCAAGTGGGCGAAAAGGAATGGAGGGAATGGACGACGAATGGCTGCTGATGGTGTTATGGGTGCCTCTGATGGACTGTTGTGCTCGTCTCATTCTCGCAGGGCTTGCCGCTAGCTAGCTAGCAAGTTTTGAGTGACGCGCCTCTGGTTTTGCCGCCAGGCCGAGGCAATGGACCCGGCCAGGGCGGCGCAGGCGGCGACGCGCCGCAAGAAGATGACCAAGCAGCTCACCGGGAAGCGGGACGACACGGCGCTGCACGGGGCGGCGCGCGCCGGGCTGCTCGTCGCCGTGCAGGAGACGCTGTCCGGCGCGTCGCCCGAGGAGCTGCGCGCGCTGCTGTCCAAGCAGAACACGGCCGGGGAGACGCCGCTGTTCGTCGCCGCCGAGTACGGCTACGTGGCCCTGGTCAACGAGATGGTCAAGTACCACGACGTCGCCACCGCCGGCATCAAGGCCCGCAGCGGCTACGACGCCCTCCACATTGCCGCCAAGCAGGGGGATGTAGGTACATCCATCGTCTACGTCTAGTCCCCTCTCGTCCTCTCACTCTCACTCTCACACGCACGCATCACGCGCCATCTTCATGGTTTAGACAATGATTCATGTTGCTTGCTTGCATGCATGGTGCAGAGGTGGTGAAGGAGCTGCTGCAGGCGCTGCCGGAGCTGGCCATGACGGTGGACGCGTCCAACACGACGGCGCTCAACACCGCGGCGACGCAGGGCCACATGGAGGTGGTGCGGCTGCTGCTGGAGGTGGACGGGACCCTGGCGCTGATCGCGCGGAGCAACGGCAAGACGGCGCTGCACTCGGCGGCGAGGAACGGGCACGTGCAGGTGGTGCGCGCGCTGCTGGAGGCGGAGCCCAGCATCGCGCTCCGGGTGGACAAGAAGGGGCAGACGGCGCTGCACATGGCCGCCAAGGGCACCAACCTCGACCTCGTGGACGCGCTCCTCGCCGCCGACCCCTCGCTGCTCAACCTCCCGGACAACAAGGGCAACACCGCGCTGCACATCGCCTCCCGCAAGGCGCGGCACCAGATCATCAAGCGTCTGCTCGAGCTGCCGGACACGAACCTCAAGGCGATCAACCGGGCCGCCGAGACGCCGCTGGACACGGCGGAGAAGATGGGCAACGGCGAGGTGGCCGGCGTGCTGACGGAGCACGGCGTGCAGTCGGCCCGCGCCCTGAGCCCCACGAGCGGCGGCAACCCGGCGCGCGAGCTGAAGCAGCAGGTGAGCGACATCAAGCACGAGGTGCACTCGCAGCTGGAGCAGACGCGGCAGACGCGGGTGCGGATGCAGGGGATCCAGAAGCGCATCAACAAGCTCCACGAGGAAGGGCTGAACAACGCCATCAACTCCACCACGGTGGTGGCTGTGCTGATCGCGACGGTGGCGTTCGCGGCCATCTTCACGGTGCCCGGCGAGTACGTGGACGCGGCCAGCCTGGGGCCGGGGCAGGAGCTGGGCGAGGCCAACATCGCCCACCAGACCCCCTTCATCATCTTCTTCGTGTTCGACTCGGTGGCGCTCTTCATCTCGCTGGCGGTGGTGGTGGTGCAGACGTCGGTGGTGGTGATCGAGCGGAAGGCCAAGAAGCAGATGATGGCGGTGATCAACAAGCTCATGTGGGTGGCCTGCGTGCTCATCAGCGTCGCCTTCCTGGCGCTGTCGTTCGTCGTCGTCGGGCGCGCGGAGCAGTGGCTGGCCGTCGCGGTCACCATCATGGGCGCCACCATCCTGGTCACCACCATCGGCACCATGCTCTACTGGGTCATCGCGCACCGGCTCGAGGCCAAGCGCATGCGCAACATCAAGCGCTCCTCGATGAGCCGCTCGCGCTCACACTCGGGGTCTGGGCTGTCGGAGCACGAGTGGGTCGACGAGGACTTCAAGAAAATGTACGCCATCTGATCATGATCATCCCCACGCCCTAGTGCAACATTGATTGCAGCACTTGATTTACCACGTACGATGACCCGAGGAGTAGCGATGATTGTAGTCGGGCTGACATTTTTATCCGGTAGCTCAGCTCATTGTGCATTACTAGTGTGCATTACTAGAGATCCCCTCTGCCCTGGAGTCGCTCCCGCAGGGGCGACTCGGGCGGCGCCAACCCTAGCCGCCGCCGGCCCCCCTCCCTTTCCCCTCTACCTCGTCGTCATCGGAGGGGGTCGCCGGCAAGCCGTGCGGCCGCCGAGGAAGGTGGCGGCGAGGATCTGCCTGCTCCGTCGCGTGCGGGGGGCTCTGGAGCCGAGGCGGCGGCCTCGGGTGGTGGTGCGACGCCGTTCTCAGCCAGCGGCGGCCGCGGGTGCTGGCCGGCTGCCTTGGCCGCTCGGGCGGCAAGGTGACGGCGGGTGGAGGCTGCTGGACGCCGGGCTGCGGGGGCCCCCGTCCAGATCTGACGCCTTCGCCTCCAACGCTCGGATCCCCTTTCAGATCCGGTTTTCGGTCGTCCCTGGCTGATGGCGCCGTGTTTGAAGCTGGGGCTGGGGGCGGTGTAGTGTCCGGAGAAATCCAGGCCGACTCAGCCGCCCACGACGGCGGCGACGCCCGCGGGCGCCGTCCCCTACATGTAGGCGCCGTTTTGGTACTTCCCTCCCCCTTTTGCCTTTCTCCCCTGCTCGTTTCCGGGCGAAAGCCAAAATCCATCTGGATTTGGCGGCAGCGACGCCCGTGGCGCCGTCTCCTTCATGAAGGTGCCGCCTTTGGTGAGTTTTGGGGCGATGGCGAGTCTGCTCCGTTGGTAGGCGTTCGGCGGCTACGTGGTTGGAGGCTGCGTTTAGGCTTCCTCCATTGCAGCTTTGTCATCAACAGTCTCGCGCCGTGCATTTGCTTCTCCTCGTGTGCAGCTCCTCTCAGTGCCAAGGTTCTCCTTGTTGAGCCCGGCGCTGCAGGTTGGCGGTGCTCTGGTTTGGTCTTCCCGGTGGCTTCGGTGGCGGTTATTCATCCTAGCTCTAGGGAGAGCGTTTGCATCTTCCGACAGATCGGCGCCTCGAGCCAGGCGAGGGGGCAGGGAGTCCCTTTCGGAGATGGAGAAGGGTGTATCCGTTTTGGCCGCAGCCCATGGAGCTGACAACGTGTTTCTTCCAATCTGCAAGCTGTGTCTCCTCAAGGCCTCCCTGGTGTCACTGAGCGAGGGATTGCGATCGATGGAGGGCTTCACTCTCTTCAAGCTGCTCCTAGGCTTTAGTTTTTCTTCATCTTTGCTTGTAGGTTGCGTGAAGCTAGCTAGCTGTTGCAGAGCACCATGTATCTCTTAGCTATTTTTTCTGCTCCTGTAAGAGGGTTGATGCTGTAATCCTGGCCGGTTGATGGCTTTGTTAATTCAAAGTCGGGCTCGTCGTGAGCCTTCGTTCTAAAAAAAATCATTTAAGCTGTTCACCGTTTGCTGAATGTTGATTAGAACGGGGAACGGGAGGAAGTACAGTAGCAAGGATGTTGTCAGTGCACTTTTTTTTTACTTCTTGTGTAGATTAATATACGACGATAGGAAAATTAATAAAAAAATAAAAACACAAATCAACGTTCCATTACTTTTTGTTTCGAGAAACTTCCAATCTATTCATCTTCAATTGTGACGGTACACAGAACAATAGAGGTATAAAAATTACAACCATGTCTGTGGACCACGTAGTGACAACTACAACATTGGAGCAAGCCGAAAGCGCGTTGCCGTCATCACCCCTCCCTCATCGGAGCCGAGCAAACCTTATTGTAATAGACAGTCGGGAAGTCGTCGTGCTAAGACACCATAGAACCAGCGCAACAGGATAGCAACCATCGCCGATGAAGAAAGTCGTAGATCAGAAGGATCAAGTCTATAAACACCCGAACGAAGACGAACAAAGACCGGATCCAAACAGATCCATCGAAGACCAGCACCGACTAGATCCCACGAGATCCGATAGAGACAAATCTCCACACGCCCTCCGACAATGCTAGACGCGCCATCGGGACGGGGATAGAATATGGGAGACATTATTCCTACTAAGAGGCATCGCCGCCGCCACACAACCCCAACCAAGACGCTGGATCTAACAAGAATGAGAACGAGGTCTCTCCAGCCGGCGGGGGGCCGAGACCCTCCGCACCTCCATGGCCTAGAGGCCATCCGAGATGGGGCGGACCTGCGGCAAATGAATAGACTTTTGACCATATGGGTAGCTGAATTCTGATCTGCCGACTAAGTCACTCTGCTTCGTTTTTTCCGACAAGGTGCTTTTTATTGACTCATAATGTAGCATCGAGGGATACAATCATAACAAGCATACAACTGGCCTCTACTTCTAGGATGCACACAACCAACACACAAAATCACATCGGCAAAAAGCAAAGTCATATAAAACCGAGGCTATGCCTAGCCGCATGAAGAAAAAGAAGAATAATAAGAAGAAAACGAAGCGATCAAAACAGCTATCGATAATATACCACAATGACCATATGTACCATCCATCTTTTGACAACATATAGACTACGAGAAAGATTCTCCGAAGACGATGCCTCCATGAAGGGAACAACGCGCATATGCCACCATCGTCGGATCAAACTATCGAAGGTCAGATCGTGGTTCACCCTGAAGATCACGGTCGACGAAACTCCAAGCAATGCCTTCATCAAGGTAACAACGCAAAATACACAGGCATTGCTAAGTATAACTAACAAGGGCCACACTTAGGGTTTTCACCCCAGAGCTCGAGACCGGGTACTTGAGAAGCACCACCCAACAGAAGTCATTATATGAAGTCTCCGCCACTTGCCACTGTCCTAGCAGCTGCATACGCGTACAGCCCGACAGATGACCATGCCCAGGCGAGAAAATAGTCAAGCTACGACAAAAGTTGCTTGCCATCGCACAATGAAATGATTGACAAGGGAGGAAGGTCGCCGGCACTGCCAAAATTCCATATTCGGGACGATCCAGAGTCCTCGCACCGTCCTCACAAGTGGCGGCCAATAGCTAATCCGAATCAGACAACAACAACACACCGCCACTACCTCTGCCATCCTCATATGCGGCAGTATATGAAACTGCGGGGAAGGACACATATACCGCCATGCATCGACCACAGCGACATGGATCAACCGAGGCATGAATGGCCACGGAACCGCTAGTCCACAAAGGAACCATCAATTGCTCCGCACCATTAGCTGCAGATCTGGACTAATATGACTTCGGCATACATCATCATTGCCACCAGATTGAAAGTTCCAAGCTGTTCGCACACGAACACGTCACCGTGTACCTCCAACGCCGAGGGTGATGCACCGCAGCTCACGTCGAAGGAGACCCGTCCGGAAGCGTGGTACGCAAGCAATCCGGCGGGTGCTTTTCAGGACCCGAAACCCCACGCGCCCGGGAGGGACCCCGTCTGGACATGCGGCGGCTATGGGCTACCCTAGGTTGGTTCGCCCGCCCCTAGAGCCTCGAGGATCACCGCCGTGCAATGAAGAATGAATGAAGAACGAGAGAGAAAGAACAAGGGAGAGATGTAAAACTAGGGTAAAAAGTAGATGCGTTTTGCGATTGTGTGTTGTTGTTGAATCGGCCGTCACCCCTTGGGTATATAAGAGGCGGCTGGACTTCCCGTGCAAGGAAAAGGTTTGGATTCACGTCCAAAACCCTAGTCAAATTCGGATTGGTTTTGTCCGAACTTTCCAAAACTGTTCGGTTTAAACTGGCTGTACCTTGCGGGTCCTTTTTGTGGTGGTAAACGATCTCGGATGGAAACGAGTCCAAGAAATCTTGACCGTTTCGACGAGATGAACAACTTTCGTGTTGAACGTTTTTTTCATAAAAGGTCATCTCGAGGGTCAAATCGCTCGCGCAAAACAGCTAATTATTCACGCAGCTCATCAGACATACCCACATATGTGTCTGGTTCCGGGCGTCATATTTTGCTCACTGGAGGGTCACGCTGTGCGGGCTCTAACTTTTGCATACGACCTCAGATTGGGATGATCTTTATATTAAAATCGATTGTTTCGACGAGATGAAGACAATCCGTGTAGAAACTTCTCCCATATGAGGCCATCTTGGGGGCGTAATCAGCCGAATAGTGTTCTGAATACAAAATCTGAGTACTTCGAACACAACTTCGGCCTTAGAGATGAGACCAGATGACTATGGCCCAAATATCAAAGGTTTTCCTTTTGACGATACGGAACTTTCTCATTTTGAGCACTTCTCCATTTGAGGCCATCTTAATTAAGTTCTTCGCCGTGCCAAAATCTGGTGTCAACACATGCCCCCCTGTTTTTCGGCAAACTTGTGTGCCGAAAAATAACTTGCACGATGCTTTTCATAAGGACGATGTCAACACTCCATTGGCCATTTTATGTGCTTAGGGCGATAATTTCTATATCGACCATGTTTAACTTCTTGTTTACATCATACCCTGGAACCGATTACCACCAATCGGCTTTAAAGAGATGGGAATGAACCCGTTCCTCGTAGCACTAAGGAAATCAAACTCCGAGAGGTCACGCCGTGTTAAGCAAGTAACATCCGGATGATTCCAATCCACCGATGCATCGGCCAAAGCAACACAAGCCGAATTATCCGCGTGAATGACTTCTACCTCATCATCGACTCACTGTATTAAGAATTGATGCATGGTAGATGGCACACATTGGTTAGCATGAACCCAATCGCGGCCTAATATAACATTATACTTACCTTGCACCTCGGCGATGAAGAATGTGGTGGCCAAAGTTTTGCTTCCCACGGTGAGTTTCATGCACATCACACCTTTGGCCTCTGTCTTTTCTTTACCCTCAAATCCATTAAGTACCATATTGGTCTTCATCAATGCATCATTATCTAAAGCCAACTTCTTGAAGACCGAGTAGGGCATAAGATTTACCAAAACACCACCATCAACGAGCATCCTAGCAACCGGCGATCCGTTAATATGACCTTTGAGGTACAATGGCTTCAAGTGTTTCACCGGTTCTTTCGGCTTCTCGAAGATAGCGTTCTTTGGACCAAAATCCATTTGAGCCACCTCCCCTTCTTCACCATCTCATCTTCATCCCACAATGTGTATATTGGGCTCAAAGTTTCCTCAATTGAAGGGGATTTTTCAGGTGGTGTGGACGATGTAATAGGGGTCGCATCATCCTCTTTTGGTGGTGAAGGTGTTGCTACAGCTAATGTAGAAGCATCTGTGTTTTGTTTTTGTTTAGGCCTCCACACTTGTCTTGTGAGTGCCATGGGCCGAATTTCACTTAACAATTCGTCCATTTGCCTCGCCTCTTTGTGCTCTACCTTCTCTTGGTTCCTCATGCGTTGTAATCTCCTTTTCATGGTCTTGGTTAAACCGGGAGGACACCACTTAGGTTGAGTATATTTGGGATCCCTTGGTTTGGCCCTGCTTGTGCTTGCCTCATGATCACTAACCATGGAACCCTGCTGAACAATAACAATATCACAATTAGAAGTAGCCAGATTGCCAACAACCGGCTTTTCGATCTCCTTTTGCTTGTCACATTCTACAATTTCCGCATTACGTGACTTAACACGCCACATTTTTTTGTTGGCCTTACTTGGAGAAATTTTTGTTGGTCGATTAGCACCATAGCTCAAATGACCTTGTGTGGGATAATAAAGCCTCTTGCGAGCAGGCCTTCTAGGTGCTGCCCACCCCATATGAAAAGCATAAGGAGCCATTGGGGGCTGCCACCATCCTTCATTGAAGTCTCTCATGTAATATGGCACATAGGAGGGTTGTGACATCCATGGTGTCGGTGCCCATGGCCCATATGGCCTTGCATAGCATCGAAACTCTTGTTCCGGAGGTGATCTTGAACGCTTTGAATATGATGGCCGATTAGAGCTAGAACCGGCCGCTTGACTTGCATATTTTTGGATAGCAAAATATCAAAAGTTGGCCTGATTCGCTTGCGCTTAGCTTCACTCTTTCCCCACTTGCCAACTTCTGAATTCTTGGGCTTGATAAATTTAACATGAGTATCTTCTTGTACTTGTGGTTGCCCCCCGAGTGCAAGATTTATGGTGATCTTCAATACTTCCTTGCCATCGGGTTGCTTATCAAGCACAACCTCTCGTCCCAAGACTTTTTCACCCTCCTTGCCTTTCCTGGGTTCACCAATAAAAACATTAGCTTTATTAGCAGATTCGGCTATGCTAGGCCGAATCAACATTTTCTTTCCCTCCAAGTCCATGGTGTTTATCGGGAAAGGCTGTTTATCAACTTGCATCTCAGCAAAATTCAATCGTCCGTCATTAATGGCCAATTGTATCTGTCGTCGGAAAACATTGCAATCGTTAGTAGCACGAGAAAATGAATTATGATACTTGCAATAAGAACGCCGTTTCAGATCCTCAAACGGTGGTATAGTGTGTGATATTCTAATCATCTTATCTTGCAAGAGAGCATCAAATATTTTATCACACTTTGATATATCAAAAGTAAACCTCATCTCCTCATCACGATTCTTGCGAATCGGCTTAAGAGCATTGCACATATAGGGTTTGGCCTTTGAGGACCAAACAAATTCAGTAGTATAGACATCAACCTCATCGTATGAATTATCATCATTGTGTTCAACCATATGCATTCTAGGACGATCGGTTGTAGACCTATGGACCTCTTTACTTCGACTCTCTTTGGCCAAAGCTTTTTTGTAAGACTTGATTAATGCTCAAAAACTCATAGCTTTCTAGCCTCTCTTTAATGTGAGTTTTCAAACCATTAAGAACAAGATCTGCCAAGTCTCTCTCAATTATCACTAAGCTATAACATCGGTTTTTATATCTCTAAATCTCTTGACATAATCGGTGACCGATTCATCATGTTTCTGCCTAACCGATGTAAGATGTGACAACTTTAGCTCATTATCACCGCTATAAAAGTGATCATGAAACTTTTGCTCTAATTGCGACCATAAGAGAATTGAGCCATGTGGTAAAGCAGCAAACCATGAAAATGTGGTACCAGTTAAAGATAATGGAAATAAACGCACTTTCAATTCTTCTATGGAACCTGCTTCACCCAACTGCGCTAGATACTGACTAACATGCTCCCAAGTTGTTTTCGTACCCTCACCACTAAATTTAACAAAATCAGGAACCTTATAACCTTGAGGGTAAGAAATTGCATCAAAGTGTTCAGGATAAGGCTTTTGGTACACACGACTCTTTACTTTCGGCTCATTTCCGAAAATTTCTAGAAACATCTTATGCAAATCCTCCCTTAATTTAGCTAAAATTGGATCCGAGGTAGATGAAGATGTTTGTGGCAATGACATAGGAGCAACCTGACTACTAGCTATTGGTGCAACTTGTGGGATGAACGCCGAACCATAATCCGACAGAAGACCAAACATGCTTGCACCTATGGGTGGTCTGACAAAGTGATTCGGCGTTGACGCCGAATTGGGCACACTCATAATAGGATTAGAGTATGTAGGTGGAGCCACAAGCTGGTTGGTTTGAGTAGGGTAAAAATTTAATGGCATATTATATTGTTGTTGCATAGGTGGTGCCGATGAAATAGGTAAAATTGGACTAGGGTTTTCATACATATCAACAGTACCACTAGATGATGGAGGCATATTTTTCTAAGCATTAGCACTAGCCACAAAAGAATTATATGCCATCACATTACCCTTACTAACAAGGCTTTCAATCACAACCACTTGCTCCGGAGAAAAAACTTTACTCACAGTGATTACATCTTATTCGTCGATGAGGGGAGGAAGATTGACGTTTCCAACCGGAGTGATGTTGCCTTGACGGTCCTTCTTGAAACTTGAAAGAAACGCTTCCAAATCCTCCTCCTCACGCTTCTTCTTGAGTGCCTCAAAATCCTCTTCACGCTGCTTCTTGCGTGCTTCGTAGGCTTGGCGATGTTCATCCGATAGTTCATCAAGACCGGGCTTAATGATGTTATCGGCGTCAACTTCTGAGGGCTTGGGGAGATTAGACATGGTTGATGATGATTCTTGATCTTTCGTCCCCAGCGGAGTCGCCAAAAAGTGTGTTCGCAAACGAACACGTCACCGTGTACCTTCAACGCCGAGGGTGATGCACCGCAGCTCACGTCGAAGGAGACCCGTCCGGATGCGCGGTACACAAGCAATCCGGCGGGTGCTTTTCAGGACGCGAAACCTCACGCGCCCGGGAGGGACCCCGCCTGGACGTGCGGCGGCTATGGGCTGCCCTAGGTCGGTTCTCCCGCCCCTAGAGCCTCGAGGATCGCCGCCTTGCAATGAAGAACGAACGAAGAACGGAGAGAAAGAACAAGGGAGAGATGTAAAACTAGGGTAAAACGTAGATGCGTTTTGCGATTGTGTATTGTTGTTCAATCGGCCGTCACCCCTTGGGTATATAAGAGGCGGCTGGACTTCCCGTGCAAGGAAAAGGTTTGGATTCACGTCCAAAACCCTAGTCAAATTCGGATTGGTTTTGTCCGAACTTTCCAAAACTGTTCGGTTTAAACTGGCTGTACCTTGCGGATCCTTTTTGTGGTGGTAAACGATTTCGGATAGAAACGAGTCCAAAAGCAATCTTGACCGTTTCGACGAGACGAACAACTTTCACGTTGAACGTTTTTTAATAAGAGGTCATCTCGAGGGTCAAATCGCTCGCGCAAAATAGCTAATTATTCACGCAACTCATCAGACATACCCACATATGTGTCTGGTTCCGGGCGTCATATTTTGCTCACTGGAGGGTCGCGTTGTGCGGCCTCTAACTTTTGCATACGACCTCGGATTGGGACGATTTTTATATTAAAATCAATCGTTTCGACGAGACGGAGACAATCCGTGTAGAAACTTTTCCCATATGAGGCCATCTTGGGGGCGTAATCAGCCGAATAGTGTTCTGAATACAAAATCTGCGTACTTCAAACACAACTTCGGCCTTAGAGATGAGATCGGATGACTATGACCCAAATATCAAAGTTTTTTCTTTTGATGATACAGAACTTTCTCACTTTGAGCACTTCTTCATTTGAGGCCATCTTAATTAAGTTCTTCGCCGTGCCAAAATCTCGTGTCAACACAAGCCCCCACAGGCGCCAACTGCCCAGCCGATGTCGCGCCCACCGGGACAACCGCTCGCGGGAGGTAGCATCAATCCCGGCCGGCACCCCCATCAACATGCGGGCTATACCACGGGCTCTATTGTCGTGGTTGTATTAGTGTTTGAAAAGAAGTTTAAATTTTTGACTAAGAGGAACATACCAAAACAAGAAATTTTTAGTATGGTGATTTTTCAACTCAAACTTCAAGCTTTTGAGGACCAACACCTTGTACTTAAACCAAAACTTATAACTCGAAAATTGAAGATTTTCTCTCACGATATGATTTCAGCACTCGAAACACTCAAAAAGAAACTTCACCTTCGATAAGCTGGGATGGACTACACAAAGGGTGGGTGGGTGCGGGCGGAGCATTTCCTATTTGGTGTTTATGAGCCGAATAATTCAAAAATGATACGCCCCACACACCGATTTTTTTATATAGGCCGGCCCATAAGCTTCCCGAGCTTGGTTTTTCGGAAGCGCTTCCAGCCCATAATTTTTTCCTACGTGCTACGGTTTGGAAAGATTCTACAAGCTTTCCACTCAGTTATTATTGTTTTCTATTGGTTATACTAGTTTTTTGTGTTTTTTTTCTTTTTCTTCTTCTTTTTTATTTTTTTGCTTTCACTTTTTAAAATTCTTTGATGTTTCTTAAATACTTCCTTCTTTCCGGTTTATATGGCTTATCTCAAAATTTTAGTTTTTCCATTTTATAAGGCTCAATTTGGTTGTTCCTCATCACAAGTTCAGATTCTACGATGCATTAAATCATTGCATGCAAGTATTAAGAGAAAATTGATCAACACATGTACTTTATGCATGCATGCATTGCAATTAATGCATTGGTAAATATAAGTTTTTGAGGAAAAAAGAGCATTAATTGGGTGCTTTTGCAAACTACAAAAAGTATTCCACCACTCACCATCTATCCTGGTTGGTGATATTTTTGAATTGAGTCCTATAAACCGGAAATGAGGGAGTATGTGTCTTTCTCCAAATTCATGAATTTACAATTTTTTTTCAAAATTGCCAAAAATTTCCAAGTCATGAACATTTTCAAATCCGTGGAGTGTTTTCACATTAAAAAACGTTTCAAATTCGTGAACTTGTTCAAACTCATGAACTTTTTCCGAAAAAACTTCAAATTCATGAACTTTTTTCAATACCTGAGAATACTTTTTGGAATTCGGGTTGATTACAATTTAATTTAGGATTTTTTTAAATTTATAAAAGTCTGATTTTTATTTTTTACCTGAGAAAGGAGAGTCGGAACTGCGAACGTCGAGGGAAAGAAAAATGAACGAACAGGCGAGCCAGCGAACTTAGACCAGCAGAGCGGGGGCGATTTTCTATTTGATCGGCCCATTCGAACGAGCTCCTCATATGCGCTATAGCGACAATATTGCGCTTAAGGCGTGTAGAAGGGGTGCGACTATGTCTCGATTTATACTATGAGACAATAGCTCGGCTCGCCTAGAGAGGAGCTGGTAGCCACCGAGTAGCCATGTGCGCCCGTCATGCTGATGTCATGCAACATGTTATTATTTTTTTATTTTCCTTTTAATTTATATTTTGAAAAATTCTAAATACATATATTTCAAAACTTAATTTGTTTAAAGTTTTGAAAATGCTCTTCACGCATTTAAAAATGTGCATGTGGTGTAAATATAATTTTCTACCATTATAAAATGTACGTAATAGTGAATTTTTTTTACACATTTCAAAAAAAGGTTCATGAAAGTTTCAATTTTTTTACAATTAAACAACATTTTTCATGTTATTCGAACAAATGTTCTGTACCATTAAAAAGTTATGTATGTGATATTTTTTTAAAACAAATCACCTGTTTCAAAACATTATCATGACTTTTAATAAAATAATACAATGTAAAACAATTTTCACATTTTAAAAAAATCCGTACCAATGTGAAAAATGTACCTGACATTTAAAAATTAAGTTTGGCACATTTTAAAAATATGAATGAAATTTAAAAAAAATGTGCACGTAGTTTTAGAAAAATATTGCGTACCATTCAGAAAAATAACGTGTATTTTAAAAGTTTTTGACATTTATTCTAAAATTGTTCCAAACATGTATTTAAAAAGATATTAATAATTTATATAAAAATGTTTAACGTGTATAAATAATGTTACACGTGTACACTAAAATGTACGGCTTGTATTAAAGAATTGTGTACATCCGTTTCAAAAGAAAAATGAACAATATTAAAATAATAAATAAATGAAGAAAAAAGTGAAGAATCGATAATGAACCATAGAGAACAAAAAAAGCAACAACAAAAACAATAAAAACTAAAAATACAAAGGAAAAATAGATAAACCAAACACGTATAAGAAAACGAGCAGAAAAAATCAGGGCGCAAAAAATAAAAATGTTGGTACCTGCGTCAGCAGCAAAAGCCATTCATAGGAACGCTGAAGGCGAGACAGAGTTCTGTCTTGGAGTAAGCGATAAGTAGCCTTCGCACTATAGGGGAGAGTTCCCCGACGGCAGACGCGGGGGGGGGGGGGGGGGGGAGGGTGACTATGTCTCGCTGAAGGGCGAGCAAGCTGGGCGGCCCACTAGCGCGTGAGACCACAACCTATTTTCCAATTTTTTACATCCTTAATTTTACCTTTTTCTTTTATTTTTGGACTTTTTAATACTTTAAAATATTCTATATATATTTAAAAAACACTCTTCAAAAAACATTTGAAAAATGTTGAGAAAGTATTTAAAACATTTGAACAACTATTCGAAAAATGCTCAACAAGTATTTGAAAAAATGTTATCATGTATATAAAAATGTTAAAAAAGTATTTGAAAAATGTAGAACAATTATTCAAAAAATGAAGAACAAGTATTTAAAAAAATGTTGAACATCTATTTGAAAGAAATGTTGATCATGTATGTAAAAATGTTGAACAAGTATTTTAAAATATTGGAAAAATATTTTGAAAAATGTTGAATACAAATTTGAAAAAATATTGAACAAGTATTTGAAAAAATATTGATCATATATATATAAATGTTGAACAGGTATTTAAAAAAAATTCAAAATTTATTTTAAAAATGTTGAACAAGTTTTTGAAAAATGTTGATCATGTATATAAGAATGTAGAATGAAAAACAAAAAGAAACAAGAAAACCAAAAAAATGAAAACAAAGAAAGAAACAAAAACAACCAAAATAAAAAGGAAATGAATAAAATAAAGAAACAAATGAAAAAAACATGCAGAAGAAAAAAACCCAAAGAAAACAAAAAATTTGAGAAAACCAGGCTATTTTTCTCTATAAGTTTTTTTTTGAGGTGTAGCTAGGGTTTTATTCATCAACCAAAATTGACGGGATACAAATGATGTCTGGTGTGTTCCCTAGCCACACATGTCGACCGATAGGGAGTGTCGAGGATGCTTTTGCCAAAGCATGAGCCTCACAATTCGCCTCCCTATTTTCAAAACGAAAACTAACTTTAACAAAGTTTAAAGATCTATCCTTAATCTCTTCGACGATACAAGCATAAGAAGATGATTGCGCAGCGCCATTGATGTCTGAGACGACTTGCATGCAATCCGACGCTATGATCACATGTGATAGATGAAGATCTTGAGCAAGGGCGAGTGCCTCGTTGCATGCTTGGGCCTCCAGACTTGCAGCATTCATCGCGAACACGGTGCTAAGTCCTGGGTCGACCCTCTTCTCGCACCATTAATCTCGTTATTTTTTTAAGTGCATTTTATTGGGCCGGCCTGTTACTGTGCATTTGACGCGGGGGTTTCTTCCAGCCTCGCTTAAAGCAAGATAGCGCTCGCAGACCGCAGATCCTATTTGACGCTCGTTAGCGTCAAAAAAGGTCGTCCCTTCGCTGAAGCGAACATCTGGTTGGGCCGGCCCTTATACGGGATTCGTGTATTCGTCGTTCGCTGTCTCTTCCTTCGCTGTTTCCTGCCGGGGTTTTTTTCGTTTTCTTCTGTGGTTTTTTGCTTCTGTTTTTTCAATGCTTTGTCCGGTTTTCACAGGTTTTGTTCTGGGTTATTTTTGTTTTGGTTCCATTTTCCTTTGGTTTTTTCTTTTTCGTTTACTTTCTTTTATCTTTTTTTCTTCTTCTCTTTTTGTTGTGTTATCTAAAAGTTCACCACGTATTACAAAAATGTTAATTGTGTGTTAAGAAAATCTTCATCGTCTTAATAAAAAAGTCACCTTGCATTGGAAAATATTCATCGTGTATTACAAAAATGTTCACCATACATTTAACAAAATGTTCAACATATATTAAGGAAATGTTCATCGTATTTTGAAAAATGTTCATTGTGTACTTAAAAAGTGTTCAACGTATATAGTGAAAATGTTCAATGTGTATTTAAACATTGTTCATCGTATATCACAAAAATGTTCAATTCGTATTTAAAGCTATTCAGCGTACTCAAAAAAAGTGTTCAACGTATATAGTGAAAATGTTCAATGTGTATTTAAACATTGTTCATCGTATATCACAAAAATGTTCAATTCGTATTTAAAGCTATTCAGCGTACTCAAAAAAAGTGTTCAACGTATATAGTGAAAATGTTCAATGTGTATTTAAACATTGTTCATCGTATATCACAAAAATGTTCAATTCGTATTTAAAGCTATTCAGCGTACTCAAAAAAAGTGTTCAACGTATATAGTGAAAATGTTCAATGTGTATTTAAACATTGTTCATCGTATATCACAAAAATGTTCAATTCGTATTTAAAGCTATTCAGCGTACTCAAAAAAATGTTCAAATTGTATTTAAAAATTATTTAGCCTAAATAAGAAAAAAATTCAATGGTGGAAATTTTTCGTTTTTTTCTCTGGCGCTGCCTTTATAGTTCTTAAAGTTTCGCTCTTCATTTAATCACGTACTTTTAGCTGCTGTAGTGGTAAGGATCGGTTACTCGCGATCGTGAGAATGGGACATCTTTTTCGGGTATTTTTGTGACCACAGAGAATGGGCCGGCCCATTCAGATCGCGCGTCCTGCGCGAAACCTCGTCGGTTTGACGCACACGGGCGTCCGACAGGGACTCTCCTCGCAGACGGGGGGCTCCTGGTCCGGGAATAGCGCGTGAAATAGCACGCACGCACGCTCGCGTTGTGGTGCACTAGCCCAATTAACGGGTTTCCTGGGTTTTTTTTGGAAATTCTAGACGAAACGAGTTGCACGCTCTTGAGCTTTTCTCAGTTTGGCACCTACTCCACAAGAACAGTCCACTCCCTCATACTGTATGCATACTGTTGTGACAGTGTTCAAGAACTAGAAGAAAAATATTTATGTACTCAAACATATTTTTTCACAAATTTTAACGAATGTTTGCGATTTTTTTAAAAGCAAGAATTTTGAAAAGATTCTGAATTTAGTAAATAATCCAAATCTAACAAAAAATTACCAATTTTACATGAATAAAAGTGGTATGGATTCAAAACATCTACAAATAATAGAGATGTTCAATCATCTTGAAATTTTTCATTGATTAGAAAAAAATGAGAGTTTTTTCGAAAAAAATCCTGAAATTATTATTTTAAATCAATTTAGAAAATGTTTCTGAATTGTGAAAATATTATAGAAGTAAAATATATTCGGAATTTCTTTAAAATGTTCATGTATTTGATAAAATGTCGTAAGTTTAAGAAATCATGAATTAGAATAAGGTTCTTGAGTTTCAAAAAAATATTCACATTGTTAAAAAAAGAAAAAGAGAAAAGAAAGAATGAGGAGAAAACAATGAAGATAAAACTCAAAGGGAATAAAAATGAACATGAAAGTAAAAAAAGTAAAACCCAAAGGAAATTTGATAGAGAAAAGAAAAAAAGAAAAAAAATGGGCAAACCTTCTCGAACATTTCCATAATCAAGGGGAAGAGACAAAAAGAAGATTGCTCGTGTGTATTAGGTCAGGCCAATAGCGTTGTAGGGGTGCGTGTTTGCTCAGACACCCTCTCCCAATCAGAGTGATCCGGGGAGCAGTTTGAGGACCCTGATCCGATGGCCCATTTTGTATTCGGACCACACCGGCCTTCTTTGGAAGAAAATTTATTAACGAAACTCGAAATACTAAGTGATCATCAATTAAGAGTCCATCTTGGCATGATTAATACTAGAAGGGTTGGACGCGTTTTGTTGCGACGGTGTTGTTGGGTTTTCATTCATTTTTTATTCATATAGTATGGTATTTTGCGGTCTTTCATGGTGACATTTTATCTTATCTGCTGATCAACACATATTTATGTGGAGAAGTTTCTGGGTCGGTGATTGCATGTACCATATTGGTGCTAAGATATCACATGGTGGTGCTTTTTTTCTAGGTGCTGAGAGGGTGCACGGGATTGATATGTTTTTATAGATGGGTTGCTACTAATTGATTTAAAAAAATTGTTGGCTCTATGACAATGGTGAACCAAATTCAAAATTGAGTATCTCAATCGAATGGAGCAGCTCCAAAACTAGGGAGCATAGTAAATTAAAAGAATTAAACGAGGGAGCTCCTTAAAAAATTGTTGACTCGGTCAAAATCAGATGACCCCATTTCAAATTAGAGAGACCTCAATTGATTGTGAGGCCTTTAAAATTAGGGACCATAGTGTATAAGGATAAGTATAAGTATATATTGCTAGTAGTGGTAGTAAAATGCATCATTTATTTTTAATTCACTCCTTGCAAAGAAACTAGTTGTACCATGAACATCCATACTTTGCGCATATGCATGATCTCTTCTCATTCTATTTTGATACCCTTGTTGGAAATATTCCCTAGAGGCAATAATATTTATATTATTATATTTCTATATTCATAGTTAAGTGATTATATTTCATGTCGTAACCCCTATGATCCTGGAATATGCGATTCAGTGGGAAACTCATATGCACTTGTTGACGGTGTCCTGGACTAGGGGGTACTCACCACGTCATCTCCTGGCCAGGTGGATCGGGCCGAGGACCCCCATGGCGGTTCACTAATGGGCCACTTCGGGCAAGTCATGACATGTATGAGGAAGATTCCACAAGACTTGGTGATCAAGACAAGGACTCTTCTCCACCGACGTAGCCGACTAGGACTCTTGTTATCCTAGGCCTCCGGTACATTATATAAGTCGAGGTCAGGCTAGTCGATAGACCATTATGACATTCATCATCATACCCCTAGGGTTTAGACCACAACTCATGATCTCGAGGTAGGTCAACTATGTACTCGATACATCATCATCAATATTAACAAGAGCAAGACATAGGGGTTTACCTCCATCAAGAGGTCCCGAACTTGGGTAAACATCGACTCCCTTCTTTTTGTTACTATCGATTCAAGATCCACAGCTCGGGACCCCCTACCCCGAGGTCTGACGGATTTCTCTCCGAAAATTGTGCTTTCATTGAGAGTTCGGCTGTGAGATCAACAAAGGATCAGTGACTCATCTACCGATCAACCGCGACGTCGGCATCTTCGTCACCGAATCGACTGGTCACCTTTGCATTGCCGAGGATTGTGCTCCACCTCAGATCTCCATGTTCGGATGAGAGCCTTCATCAACATCAACTCTGATCTCTATCAAGAACATGGAAGAATCATCCATGGAGCTTGGAGGCTCAACGTCAACATTGCCCTCGGGCGACCGTGCTATTTTTCTGGATAACGAACTTGTATCTACCATCACCATCTCCTCGAGCGTCGCTTTGATGATTGCTTCGGTGAAATTGTGCAGAATTGAGTCTACAACAACCATGCAAAATTTCGTTGCTTGCCGACGGAAGAATCTCCGGCGATCTCCGATATACCAGAGCCATGTCGAATCTGAACGGGAATCTGGACGAGTTTAGGGCGAGGAGTTGAGCGTCCAGCTCGGACATTGTTTGGAAGATTCAACTGTTCATCGGCTGCGAAATTCCTATATCTACCACCCCTCAAAATTTCAGCTCGATCCGACCGTTCAAACTCCGGAAAACTTCCAATGAGTGGATCAATTTTTGGATCAGTTTTCTGTGCAAATACGAATCCGACCCGGGTTCATCTTTCTTCATGAACGGGATATTAGACAACCTTTTGGAGGAATTTCTTTCTAGGGTATTGTGTGTTGTTCTTAAACACATGCCCATAAATTTTGAGCTTTTTCCGAGGTAATCTTCACCGCCGCGTCGATGTCAAACCAGACCGATGATGTTGCTCCACGGCGGCCGACCTACGCTAGACAGGACGTCACTTCATCGAGCCGAGGTCAACCTCATTGGATCATCACTCCGGCGATCCGAGCAAGAGTTCCGCATCACGAATCACCAACATCGCCGCCCCATGGGTTGCACGTGTCGGGCACACCGGCATCGCCGTGCGGTCACTTCATCAAGCCCGCATTGACCGCGTCACAAGTTTTGACCTGCGTCGGCATAGCCGCGGCATTGCTTCTTCAAGCCGGTGTCCACCACACCGACTTGCTTCGACACCTCGGCTGGCATGGGAGCTGCAGTGTCACCTCGGCTAGACCGGGGGCTTCGCCACTACTTCATCAACCTACTCCGGGGACTTCGGTGTCACTACCCGACCAGTTATGCCTCGTTAGCTAGACCGGGGGCTTCGCCTCGCCACATCAACCATGCTGCGTCGCCACTTCGTCAAGCCGAGCTCTTCGTTCGGGACCTCGGTACCGGCTTGGGGGCTGGGACATCGGCCAACCAAGTACTACGAGCTGGATCTGCCAGAGATCAATGGGCGCCTTCGTAGCACCTTGTAACGCCCCGAGACCGATGTGCCAGGTGTCCTCCAGTTATTTGCTGTTGTTGCCTTGTCATTGCTTGCGTGTCATGCATCTCATATCATGTCATCATGTGCATTTCATTTGCATACATGTTCGTCTCATGCATCCGAGCATTTTCCCCGTTGTCCGTTTTGCAATCCGGCGCTCCTATGTCACCCGGTGTCCCTTTCTACCTCTTTTCGTGTGCGGGTGTTAAACGTTTTCGGATTGGACCGAGACTTGTCATGCGGCCTTGGTTTACTACCGGTAGACCGCCTGTCAAGTTTCGTGTCATTTGGACTTCGTTTGATACTCCAACGGTTAACTGAGGAACCGTAAAGGCCTCATGTGTGTTGCAGCCCAACACCACTCCAAAGTGGCCCAAAACCCACCTAAACCCCCTCCTTCATCTCGGTCGTTCGATCACGATCGCCTGGCCACAAACCGCACCTCATTTGGAGCTTCCTAGCTCCCTCTACCTATAAATATGTGGCTCTCCCCGATTTTTCGCGCAGTCTAACCCTAACTTCGTCCTCTTCGCACCGCCGGACAATTCCTCCCGCGCTGGCCGGACATGTCCGCCGCGCCGCCGCCACATCGCCCGGCCAATGGCGTTGCGCTACGTCGCCTTCTCCGCCGCCTCAGCCACTCGCGGAGCGCCACCTGGCCTCCTGCCTCCTTCCCGCCGCCGCAGCCCGCCGGGGCCCGGATCGGGCCCTCCTGGCCCGGGACGCCGCCGCCGCTGCCCGTCCGCTACCCGTCGGCGCTCCGCTCCTCCTCCGCTGAGCCGGCGCGCTCCGGGCGCCGCGCATCGTCACCGCTAGCCACCGCCCCTGCCGCCCTTCGCCGCTTCGGGCGCCGCCACCGCCCCTCGCCGATGCCGCCTCGCGCCGCCGCCCCGACGCCCTCTCCAGCGAGCCTCCCCACAGCTCCGGCGTGAGCCCCGGCAAGTCCCTCTTCTTCCGGCCACCGTGGCCATTGATTCCGGCGAGCTCCTCGGTCTCCGCGCGCTATAGTACCCCGGCCAGATCTGGATCTGGAAATTCCCCCTCGGTTGACTTTTTCCCCTGGAAACCCTAACTTTTCGCATACTTTGACGCATCATAACTTCCTCATCGTAGCTCCGATTCGTGCGTGTAGCATATCAAAATGTTCATCTCGACGAGTAAATCATTTCATCTCATTGCATCATTTTCATTTGAGCTCATCTTGATGCCCGAAATGCTGTTGGAAGAGGGCTATGTGAGGATTATGTCAGATCTATTTCAGTAAATGGCCTTTTGTCATTTTTGCCATGATTAATGTGTGCATGCTATGATCCGGAGCTCTACATGTGTTTTGTTACATGCCATGCCATCTTTACAGGGGTGTATGCCATGTATTTTTGTGATCTTTGTGGTGACTAACACAAGCATGCAAAGTAGCTTACTCAATGATGCTGATTTCAGGGACTTAGAATTTCACCAAGTCCTTGCCCTGTCCTTATTTTTATGCCATATGTTCATGTTGTTTCCTATTGATCCGTGCCTCTTTTGAGGATGATCAGTAAGGATGTTTTGTTAATATTGTGGTGCTCTACCCATCCATGTCTTTTTTTGCATTTATGGAGCATCCTAGCTTGAGTCAATAGAGCTCTACTTTTGCTATAATATGTTCCTGGCAGATTCTTGACATGTTTAGCCATTTTGCCGAGGTTGTTGCTATTGATCCGTGCATGCTATGTTGTTGTTTTTGCCATGTCTAGCTTCTATGCCATGTCTTCTTCATGGGTGTATGCTTACTTTGTCATGCCATGCTCTATAGTGAGTGCATCGAGCTCGTAAACATGCCTACTCATTAACTGTTTTGCCATGCTCCAGTTTTTCACTAAGTCTGAATCTGTTTATGTTTTTGCTATGTTCACATGCTTGCAATTGTACTTTTTTACCCCTTTTGACTCATGGTCACTAAGGGACTTTTGTTGTATGCTTTGAGTAGCTTCATGCCATGCCTTGCTTTTCCATGATATGTTCCTGTAGCATGTAGTTTTCATACTCTAAACATTGCTTCCTGATGATAAATTCCTGACATGCTGTTAATTTCACTAAGTCTGAAACCTGTTATCTTTTGCACTTTTGCCATGCTTTTTTGAACCTCCTATTGAGTGAATTAGCCGTAGCTCAATGTTCATCTTTTGTCAAGAATCTTGAGTGGATCCCTGCTATGTATTTTTTTGCCATGTTTGAGTGATGTAGCATATTTATCTTGATGCATTTAGTTGGTCACTTGCTGTTTATCGCAGACCGGTGCCATATTTGTTTTGCTTGCCATTTCCAAACCGTGCATCTGATTCCGGTGATCTTTATATCGATTTCAACCGAAATCAACTCCTCTTTCAAGTGGAACTCTTGTATTTCCAAGTTGAAGCCAGGTTCTATCTTCCCTTTCCAAATCATGCATATGCATCGCATACCGCATCCCGCATGTCATACCATGTTCATGTGTTGGTTGTTTACTATGTTGTGTGCTTCTTTCCGGTGTTGCTTCTTCGGGTTGGTTCCGATAACGTCGCGTTTGTGAGGACCCGTTCGACTACGTCCGTTTGTCTTCTTCATGGACACGTTCTTCTTCCTTGCGGGATCTCAGGCAAGATGACCATACCCTCAAAATCACTTCTATCTTTGCTTGCTAGATGCTCGCTCTTTTGCTATGCCTATGTTGCGATACCTACCACTTGCTTATCATGCCTCCCTTATTGTTAAGCCAAGCCTCTAACCCACCTTGTCTTAGCAAACCGTTGTTTGGCTATGTTACCGCTTTGCTCAGCCCCTCTTATAGCGTTGTTAGTTGCAGGTGAAGATTGGAGTTTGTTCCTTGTTGGAACATGGATATTTTGTTGGGATATCACAATATCTCTTATTTAATTAATGCATCTATATACTTGGTAAAGGGTGGAAGGCTCGGCCTTATGCCTGGTGTTTTGTTCCACTCTTGCCGCCCTAGTTTCCGTCATATCGGTGTTATGTTCCCGGATTTTGCGTTCCTTAGACGGTTGGGTTATAATGGGAACCCCTTGACAGTTTGCTTTGAATAAAACTCCTCTAGCAAGGCCCAACCTTGGTTTTACCATTCGCCACCTAGCCTCTTTTTCCCTTGGGTTAGGCCAGCCCAAGGGTCATCTTTATTTTAACCCCCCGGGCCAGTGCTTGTCTAAGTGTTGGTCCGAAACAGAGCCACTTGCGGCGCCACCTCGGGGAAACTTAAGGGCTGGTTTTAGCTGTACGTAGTGTTCATCCGGTGTTTCCCTGAGAACGAGATATGTGCATCTCCCATCAGGATGTCGGCGCATCGGGCGATCTTGCTGGACTTGTTTTACCATTGTCGAGGATGTCTTGTAACCGGGATACCGAGTCTGATAGGATTGTCTTGGGAGAAGGAATATCCTTTGTTGACCGTGAGAGCTTGTGATGGGCTAAGTTGGGACACCCCTGCAGGGATTTGAACTTTCGAAAGCCATGCCCGTGGTTATGGGCAGATGGGAATTTGTTAATGTCCGGTTGTAGAAAACCTGAAGTTGATCTTATTTAAAATGCACCAACCGCGTGTGTAACCGTGATGGTCTCTTCTCGGCGGAGTTCGGGAAGTGAACACGGTGTTGGAGTTATGCTTGACGTAGGTTGTTCTAGGATCACTTCTTGATCATAGTTCCTCGAACATCCTTTGCCTTCTCTTCTCGCTCTCATTTGCGTATGTTAGCCACCATATATGCTAGTCGCTTGCTGCAGCTCCACCTCTTATCTTTTATCCTTCCCATAAGCTTAAATAGTCTTGATCGCGAGGGTGTGAGATTGCTGAGTCCCCGTGACTCACAGATACTTCCAAAACCAGCTTGCAGGTGCCGTTGAACCGTGCAGGTGACGCAACCAAGCTCAAGGAGGAGCTCGATGAAGATCTTGTCCTTTGTGTTGTTCCGTTTCCAGTTGATCAGTAGTGGAGCCCTGTTGGGACGATCGGGGATCTGTGTAGCATTTGGGGTAGTATTCTTTTATTTTGGTTCCGTAGTCGGACCTTGATTGTATCTGGTTGATGTAATGCTTTATTCTTGTAATTGTGTGAAGTGGTGATTGTAAGCCAACTATGTATCTTTTCCCTTATGTATTACATGGGTTGTGTGAAGATTACCTCACTTGCGACATTGCTTTCAATGCGGTTATGCCTCTAAGTCGTGCTTCGACACGTGAGAGATATAGCCGCATCGAGGGTGTTTCAAGTTGGTAATCAGAGCCTTCCCCGACTTAGGAGCCCCCCTGCTTGATCGAATCGCTAGCGTTGTTGAGTCTAGAAAAATGTTTTGAGTCTTTTAGGATTATATATCGGAGAGTTAAGAATTCTTTTTACTCCTCAGTCCCTTCATCGCTCTGGTGAGGCATCCTAACGTAGAGTTTTGACTCTTCTCTTCTCAAATTTCACTAAATTTTTTTTAGGATCACGCGGGTATCTTGGAATCGTTCCGATGGTTTTGTGACGAGAACATTGTTTTTGGTGCCTCCTGACATTTAGGGGTTGTGGCAGTGTCCCGGGGAGTTGAGCTCCGAGGTGTTGTCGTCACAATTTTATCGTTGCAGTTCTGGAATACCTGAGTTTCGCCGACATCGAAAATCTCTTTTATGCAGTTGTTGGTGAGATAACCTCGACGCCACCCAGTACTGGGGCGGGAGTTCGGGAGTATTGCCATAACTTTTATAACGAATGCTTTTCGAAGGTTGAGGTAAACGATTTCCGAAGGTTTCCTGGCTATGTGTTGAAGTATGGATACAACTGGATGTAGGATTTGCTAGATTTGGGTGGGATATTATGCTTCCCCTGTATCCCCTACACCTGATTGCATAACCGAAAAGTTTTGGGAGTTTATAAGTGGGAATTCAAGTAGCTCCTAGGATATCTTTCCGACAGATGTATGATATGAAATTGGGGTTCGACGTCTAGTGGTCCGCCTATTCACGGTTGGTTTTACAGTGGTCTCGTTGTGTCTTAAAGAGTCCTTGGCTATGCCGACTCGGGGACGCTTCGTATGTCATGTGCACTGCCTTGTACGTGATGGTGCTGTACGATCGAGCCCGTGTAGGCCCCACCACGAAAACTTCGGACGAAATCTCTATCATATGTTTGTTCCGGCTTATTCTGCAAGCCAATCCTTGTTTTGTTTTGAGTTTTGGTATTCGAGTTGCTTTGAAGTAAAATGTTGATTCCATACCTTTCCTAAGTGGTGTTCTCATATTCCTTTGGGAATACTAATCTTTTTTGATCATTGAGATTGTCATGTCAATCCTTTTTCAACCGGCGTGTTTTCTCTTCTAGTGGATCCAATCTTTTTCAACATCCGCAAGATCAATTCAAGTCTTCTCAACGGTGTTGTTTAATCCGTCCCTAATTGCCTTTGTTTTTCCCGCCCTCCCACCCTTGTTTCTTCAGGGACTCAGATATTTTAATCAAGTATCCATCTTATTGATGCGAAGTCTCTTCTTTCTTTTCTTTCAATATTCTTATCCGGTGATTATCAGGAAGATTCTAACGGAGCTTCAAATTCGTCACTCGTCACTCATTTTCTTCTCCGGTGGAACCAATTCAAGCTTTGAAGATCATATACTTTCCTCGTTTCAAATGTTTTCTCTTGCCGTTGCACCTCTTTATCTTTCACTTCTCACTATTCATTTGTTCCAGAGTGTTGAAGATATCTCAGAAGATTCAAGTTTCCATTCTCAATTCGTCCAAGCTTTTGCGAGGATGTTACCTCATTCAAGCCATTCAATTCAACCAATGCAATCTCTCTCTTTAAATCTTTTCAACAATGTTTCTTTTGAGTGGGCCCTAACCCACAGGTCTTCTCCCAGGATCTTACCTGACTCTTCTTATTTTTCCCGGAGCTATCCTAAATTCTTTTCAAAGTTTGACGTAAAATGAATTATCATTAGTCATATGTCTTTCTCAAAGATCTTCCAAATTCTTTTCATGTTGGTTCAACCTTTCTAGTCTTCATCCCGGAGTATTTCAACAATTCATGGTGGTCTTTATCATCGTCATTCTCTGCAGTTGAAGACCGAAGAAGATTTGCTCTCAATCTTATCCATTCTCTTCAAGATTCGTGGTTCTAGCTTAAATGCCATCCTCTCATAATTGTTTTTCGATTGTGAGAATTCTTTTCACCCATACGGAGCAAGTTAGGAGTCTTTTCAGTTTGACTCTCCGGAGCCCATCAGCTCAGAGTGATAAATTCTCAGCTTTCAGTTATCATTCTCCAATCCTACCGGTGCATCGTTCAAGTGATCTCTAATCAGTTCGTGATCCCTTTGTTATCATGTATCTAGTTTGTCTCAAGTATTTTTGTCCATTTCACAATTCTTACCCGGTGTTTCTTTATCTTTTCTTTGTTCATTTTCAATTCTTACGGTGGTTCGTTCAAGACCTTCTCAAGTTATGTTATATCTCTCTTAATCTTTTCCATGAGAATAAGTAATATGCCAAATCCGTTGTTTGTCATCAATTTAATTGGTGAAGGACAAGCATAATGTAATTCTTATTCTTGTTTCATCAAGTGAACTCAATTCCCTATTCCGGAGGTTCATCAAATTCCTGATTTCAATTGTTTCATCTTCTCTTTTTCCCGGAGTTCCAACCTTTTCAATTATTTCACCACGGAGATTCATCTAAATCAGTACAAGGATTCACCTTGTGTTTTCAACTTCTCTTTCTTTCCTTTGATCATTCTTTTGTTTAACAGAGTTCTTCATGAAGGCTCTACATGATGGTGCATAAAAGATTTAATTCCTTCTCAAAGTTTTCATCAAGATTCTTTTCAGAGGAGCTCAAGCTTTTTTTCGTCTTGCAATCCAGAGTGCAATTTTTTTTCTCCTACCGTATCATTGGAGGTGGTATTATGTCATTCTTGATAATTTGATTTCATGTTTCATGATTCACATGTTGTTAAGAATGAGGTATCTCAAATCCATCAACCTCTTCGTTGAAATTATCTTGGGTTATTTTTCACCTAAAGCCTTCTCTAAGGATTGTTGTTATTTATGGTGCTCATAAATGATCCAAGTTCTTTATTTATCCTCCCGGTGAAATAAGTTTCTCGTCTCCTTGTTCTTATCAATCCAATCTTTTCCGCGAGTGGCAGGTTGTCACCTAATAATTTGAGATGTATTCCATAAGTCCATATCAAGCTATCCCTTTTCGTTGTTGGTTTTCCAACAACTCCGTTTGAGCCTTCTCCTAAGATGCTTTCAAGCTCATTCGTGATAAAAGATATTGTTTTTCTCCTCCGTTCATTCCATTTCATTCTCTCTTTTCTTCCGGAGGCATTGTGATGTTGCTCTTTTCAGTCATCATCTCAAATTATGAAGATCATGATCTTTTCATGCTTATCCTATTTAACCGGACTGTTGTGCCCCTTTGCTCAAGTTTTTTTTTTCCATTTTGTCAAGTCTTTCATTCTCTTTTCAACCGAAGTGCTACCCAAATCGGTTCTTTCTTTTCCTCTTTCTTATCGGAGTGCTTTCAAGTTCGTCATCTCCGTTGTATTCTTTTCTCGAAATGGCTTAACCTTTTCAAGGTTCTTTGGTCTCACTCGTTTGTCAAAGAAGCAACTTAGTTTTACCTCTTCTCTTTCTCTTCTGTTGTCCCTCCGGTGCCATTCTAGATCTCGGGACGAGATCCTCTCATAGTGGTGGAGTGTTGTAACGCCCCGAGACCGATGTGCCAGGTGTCCTCCAGTTATTTTCTGTTGTTGCCTTGTCATTGCTTGTGTGTCATGCATCTCATATCATGTCATCATGTGCATTTCATTTGCATACATGTTTGTCTCATGCATCCGAGCATTTTCCCCGTTGTCCGTTTTGCAATCCGGCGTTCCTATGTCACCCGGTGTCCCTTTCTACCTCTTTTCATGTGCGGGTGTTAAACTTTTTCGAATTGGACCGAGACTTGTCATGCGGCCTTGGTTTACTACTGGTAGACCGCCTGTCAAGTTTCGTGCCATTTGGACTTCGTTTGATACTCCAACAGTTAACCGAGGAAGCGTAAAGGCCTCGTGTGTGTTGCAGCCCAACACCCCTCCAAAGTGGCCCAAAACCCACCAAAACCCCTCCTTCATCTCGGTCGTTCGATCACGATCGCGTGGCCGCAAACCGCACCTCATTTGGAGCTTCCTAGCTCCCTCTACCTATAAATATGTGGCTCTCCCCAATTTTTCGCGCAGTCTAACCCTAACTTCGTCCTCCTCGCGCCGCCGGACAATTCCTCCCGCGCTAGCCGGACATGTCCGCCGCACCGCCGCCACGTCGCCCAGCCAATGGCATTGCGCCACGTCGCCCTCTCCGCCGCTTCAGCCACTCGCGGAGCGCCACCTGGCCTCCTGCCTCCTCCCCGCCGTCGCGGCCCGCCGGGGCCCGGATCGGGCCCTCCCGGCCCGGGACGCCGCCGCCGCCCGATGGGAGCCAGATCCCGTGCCGCCGCAGAGCTCCTCACCGCGCCGCCCGTCCTCTACCCGCCGGCGCTCCGCTCCTCCTCCGCCGAGCCGGCGCGCTCCGGGCGCTGCGCCGTCGCCGCGCATTGTCGCCGGTGGCCACCGCCCCCGCCGCCCTTCGCCGCTTCGAGCGCCGATGCCGCCTCGCGCCGCCGCCCCGACGCCCTCTCCAGCGAGCCTCCCCGCAGCTCCGGCGTGAGCCCCGACAAGTCCCTCTTCTTCCGGCCACTGCGGCCATTGATTCCGGCAAGCTCCTCGGTCTCCGCGCGCTACAGTACCCCGGCCAGATATGGATCTGGAAATTCCCCCTCGGTTGACCTTTTCCCCTGGAAACCCTAACTTTTCGCATACTTTGACGCATCATAACTTCCTCATCGTAGCTCCGATTCGTGCATGTAGCATATCAAAATGTTCGTCTCGACGAGTACATCATTTCATCTCATTGCATCATTTTCATTTGAGCTCATCTTGATGCCCAAAATGCTATTGGAAGAGGGCTATGTGAGGATTATGTCAGATCTGATTCAGCAAATGGCCTTTTGTCATTTTTGCCATGATTAATGTGTGCATGCTATGATCCGGAGCTCTACATGTGTTTTGTTATATGCCATGCCATCTTTACAGGGGTGTATGCCATGTATTTTTGTGATCTTTGTGGTGACTAGCACAAGCATGCAAAGTAGCTTACTCAATGATGCTGATTTCAGGGACTTAGAATTTCACTAAGTCCTTGCCCTATCCTTATTTTTATGCCATATGTTCATGTTGTTTCCTATTGATCCGTGCCTCTTTTGAGGATGATCAGTAAGGATGTTTTGTTAATATTGTGGTGCTCTACCCATCCATGTCTTTTTTTGCATTTATGGAGCACCCTAGCTTGAGTCAATAGAGCTCTACTTTTGCTATAATATGTTCCTGGCAGATTGTTGACATGTTTAGCGATTTTGCCGAGGTTGTTGCTATTGATCCGTGCATGCTATGTTGTTGTTCTTGACATGTCTAGCTTCTATGCCATGTCTTCTTCTTGGGTGTATGCTTAGTTTGTCATGCCATGCTCTATAGTGAGTGCATCGAGCTCGTAAACATGCCTACTCGTTAACTGTTTTGCCATGCTCCAGTTTTTCACAAAGTCTGAATCTGTTTATGTTTTTGCTATGTTCACATGCTTGCAATTGTACTTTCTGATCCCTTTTGTCTCATGGTCACTAAGGGACTTTTGTTGTATGCTTTGAGTAGCTTCATGCCATGCCTTGCTTTGCCATGATATGTTCCTGTAGCATGTAGTTTTCATGCTCTAAACATTGCTTCCTAATGATAAATTCCTGACATGCTGTTAATTTCACTAAGTCTGAAACCTGTTATCTTTTGCACTTTTGCCATGCTTGTTTGAACCCGCTATTGAGTGAATTAGCCGTATCTCAGTGTTCATCTTTTGTCAAGCATCTTGAGTGGATCCCTGCTATGTATTTTGTTGCCATGTTTGAGTGCTTTAGCATATTTGTCTTGATGCATTTAGTTGGTCACTTGCTGTTTATCGCAGACCGGTGCCATATTTGTTTTGTTTGCCATTTCCAAACCGTGCATCCGATTCCGGTGATCTTTATATCGATATCAACCGAAATCAACTCCTCTTTCCAGGGGCACTCTTGGATTTCCAGGTTGAAGCCAGGTTCTATCTTCCCTTTCCAAATCATGCATATGCATCGCATACCGCATCCCGCATGTCATACCATGTTCATGTGTTGGTTGTTTACTATGTTGTGTGCTTCTTTCCGGTGTTGCTTCTTCGGGTTGGTTCCGATAATGTCGCGTTTTTGAGGACCCGTTCGACTACGTCCGTTTGTCTTCTTCATGGACTCGTTCTTCTTCCTTGCGGGATCTCAGGCAAGATGACCATACCCTCGAAATCATTTCTATCTTTGATTGCTAGATGCTCGCTCTTTTGCTATGCCTATGCTGCGATACCTACCACTTGCTTATCATGTCTCCCTTATTGTTAAGCCAAGCCTCTAACCCACCTTGTCCTAGCAAACCGTTGTTTGGCTATGTTACCGCTTTGCTCAGCCCCTCTTATAGCGTTGTTAGTTGCAGGTGAAGATTGGAGTTTGTTCCTTGTTGGAACATGGATATTTTGTTGGGATATCACAATATCTCTTATTTAATTAATGCATCTATATACTTGGTAAAGGGTGGAAGGCTCGGCCGTATGCCTGGTGTTTTGTTCCACTCTTGCTGCCCTAGTTTCCGTCATATCGGTGTTATGTTCCCAGATTTTGCATTCCTTACACGATTGGGTTATAATGATAACCCCTTGACAGTTCACTTTGAATAAAACTCCTCCAGCAAGGACCAACCTTGGTTTTACCATTCGCCACCTAGCCTCTTTTTCCCTTGGGTTAGGCCAGCCCAAGGGTCATCTTTATTTTAACCCCTCCGGGCCAGTGCTTGTCTAAGTGTTGGTCCGAGACAGAGCCACTTGAGGTGCCACCTCGGGGAAACTTGAGGGCTGGTTTTAGCTGTACGTAGTGTTCATCCGGTGTTGCCCTGAGAACGAGATATGTGCAGCTCCCATCAGGATGTCGACGCATCGGGCGGTCTTGCTGGACTTGTTTTACCATTGTCGAGGATGTCTTGTAACTGGGATGCCGAGTCTGATCGAATTGTCTTGGGAGAAGGAATATCCTTCGTTGACCGTGAGAGCTTGTGATGGGCTAAGTTGGGACACCCCTGCAGGGATTTGAACTTTCGAAAGCCGTGCCCGCGGTCATGGGCAGATGGGAATTTGTTAATGTCCGGTTGTAGAAAACCCGAAGTTGATCTTATTTAAAATGCATCAACGGTGTGTGTAACCGTGATGGTCTCTTCTCGGCGGAGTCCGGGAAGTGAACACGGTGTTGGAGTTATGCTTGACGTAGGTTGTTCTAGGATCACTTCTTGATCATAGTTCCTCGAACGTGCTTTGCCTTCTCTTCTCGCTCTCATTTGCGTATGTTAGCCACCATATATGCTAGTCACTTGCTGCAGCTCCACCTCTTATCTTTTATCCTTCCCATAAGCTTAAATAGTCTTGATCGCGAGGGTGTGAGATTGCCGAGTCCCCGTGACTCAAAGATACTTCCAAAACCAGCTTGGAGGTGCCGTTGAACCGTGCAGGTGACGCAACCAAGCTCAAGGAGGAGCTCGATGAAGATCTTGTCCTTTGTGTTGTTCCGTTTCCAGTTGATCAGTAGTGAAGCCCAGTTGGGACGATCGGGGATCTGTGTAGCATTTGGGGTAGTCTTCTTTTATTTTGGTTCCGTAGTCGGACCTTGATTGTGTCTGGTTGATGTAATGCTTTATTCTTGTAATTGTGTGAAGTGGCGATTGTAAGCCAACTATGTATCTTTTCCCTTATGTGTTACATGGGTTGTGTGAAGATTACCTCACTTGCGACATTGCTTTCAATGCGGTTATGCCTGTAAGTCGTGCTTCGACACGTGGGAGATATAGCCGCATCGAGGGCGTTTCACACCTCGAGCTCGGACCGCGTCACCGAGCACATTAACCAGCTAACTCGCTTCCATGCTCAGTTTTTTTTTAAAATTAATTCTTGTTCGGTTGGACCAAGCTTTATATTTGTGTCAAACAAAAAAGTTTTTGGTTAAAAAGAAATTCCTTTACCCAAGTTAACTGGGGGCTCTTAAATTTATACGAGCCATTTTATAATAAATGTTTTTCTTCTTAGTCTTTGCAAAGTCTGTTTCTACCACTCCTTTTTCAACTCCAGTATATGGTCAATAGCCAGGTGGCCCGGTCTCTCTCTAAAGCCGCTCGAGTTTAGTTTGCTCAATTGGCCTATGATAAGCACTCCGCCCTCGGGATATGGAGGTTGAAGCCGAAGGCTGACGTAATTGAAGTTTAGAGATCGGATGTGCCATGTTAAAGCAGGACAGAAGAAAATAATAATAATTTAAGACCAACTTTTGGATTGGCACCAAAAAACTTGATTTAGTTCGGATGTCAAGTTTTTACATAAGTTTTTCGGCTTTTCGAGCTTATGGCACTTCTGTATGTTTTTCTTTCAGGAGCACGCGACATCCTCATGACCGAGGTGCCCTGCATAATAATTCAGCTCGACAGATCTTTTCCAACCCACAGCTCGACACCTTTCCTGCCGACCTACACCTCGGCGTTGGCAAAACACGCATGACATCTGGACTAGTTTCCGAGGAGATTTGATCCTTAGGTTGGTCGGTTGCACCCAACCCGAGTCTCGAGGGATACTGTGTGTCTCCAGCATAACTCTCACAGTACAACGTCGGATGCCTTTAAAGCATCAATAATATCAACGGGGTGCTGCGACTAGAGCCGAACCCACCAAAAGCCAAGGTACTCCGAGGAGTCCTCGACAAAACGTTCTCGGATATTGCTTTATATGCATCAGTTTTGAATTGTGTCTTCGGTCAATAGTTGGGTTGCCCGGGTCCTGTGATTGCCTCCTACGTTTCGCTTTGTTCGGCTAGGTGTGCAAAGGGAGAACCACTATGATTGTACTTACGATTTAACTGGTCAAGTACCTCAGTGGAGAAAGCCGAAAACTGATTGTCAAAATTATCGCAAACTGGTCAGCGATCCAATGACTCTGTCAAACTATAGATCAATAGAGGTTACCCCGTGGGTCTTTCATAAAATTGGCCAAAGTGTTAATGGCTTGATATCGGCTGACGCCGAACACTAATCGGGGGCTAGTAACTGGCTTCCCAACTTTAAACTCCTATGACTAAGTGAAAGTTATAAAGTCTGCATATCTGATTGCCTCGTTTCTGCTAACACGACCATCTCCAGGCACCGAGACGTCGGCTAAGGGTTGTCATGTTAGTACCAGAAAACCCTGCGTCGCATCTACAAAGGGGTAGAATCCGATGATGGGCCACTTTCAGATTATAAACGGTCGCAACAGAGTCAAAATAAACATATATCATCAGCGTTTGTATTCAATATATGAGCACTGCCTTCCGTAATTATCGTTATAACGCCATAAATATGCATCAGTTTGACTTAAGATTTTGGCCAAGCTGGGTTGCCTGGCTCCTATGTTTTCACCCTACGTTCCCGCTTGTTAAGCTAGGGGGTAAAGGGAGAACCTCTATGATTGATACTACTGGGTCATCCGGGTTAGTACCTCAGACCGGGTGAAGCCGAAAGCTAGCTATTTTAAGAATATAATTGGTCGGCAACGACGGAAGTGAAAATTTCGGTTCATTAAGACCACAGAGTTCCGGAACTTTCCCCAAACTAAATCCTCAATATTTTTCTCCCACATTGATCGGAAATGAGGTGTCATGATCATGGTCAACATGACAACCTGGGAAAAGGAACTTATAAAGGAACTATTTTCCCCAGAAGATGTTTCTTAGGTTAAATAGTAATATAACGTATCTCTCCACGTACCTTTATTTATAAAACCGTATGGCCGGATTGCCTTGTTTGTCATAAATCTTTGCCCTCATAAAGGCTTTATAAAGTAGGACAATCACTCCCCGGCTACTGGCCGAGGAGGTTGAAGCCAATGGTTGGTCAACAAAGTTTTGTACAATGCGGATCCGAGCATTAATGATGTAAAGTACTTGGATACATAGAATCATTACACATAAATTGCGAGTAAGTCAATTTCCTATAGCCCATCTTTTAAGGAGTCAAGGACACAATCTCGCTGAGACAAACGAGCAGCTGACATACGCTCTCATAATTCCGTATTGGCATTGGTTTCCTATCTATTAAGCCCCTTGGGGCCGACCTTGGCGAGCTCGGCTTTCGCTAGCTCTAGCTCCTTTAAGAGATCTTTATTCTCTTTTCAAGAAGTCGGTTTGAAACACAACAAAATTTTCTATCAAACGGATATCGATCCTTAATTCGGCCACTCATGCCCACATTAAGGCACCGTTTTTTGATATCTCTGCTATGCTAGATCATTTCACATCCTAGTAGACTGTCAGAGGCATTCATATAGAGTCATACTTTGTTCTAGGTATCGAGTTCTGTAATTTTTATTTCTTTTGAGTTGTAAGTAAATAGAAGTGTGATGATCATCATTATTCATTATTAGAGCATGTCCTAGTGAGGAGAGGATGATGGAGACTATGATTCCCCCACAAGTCGGGATGAGACTCCGGACTAAAAGAAAAAAGGCCAAAACGAGCCCAAGAAAAAGAAAAAGGAAAGAAAAGAAAATGAGAGAAAATAGAGAAGGGGCATGCTAATTCCACACTTGTGCTTCAAAGTAGCACAATGTGTTCCATATAGGGAGTCTCCTATGTTTTCACTTTCATATACTAGTGGGAATTTTTCATTATAGGGTTAGATGTTGATGCGGCTTGAACTACGTCGGTATTTCCCCAAAGAGGAAGGGATGATGCAGCACATCTATGGTAGGTATTTCCCTCAGTGATGAGATTAACGTTATCGAACCAATAGGAGAACCACACATAACTACGTGAACGGCACCTGCACACAAAGAACAAATACTTGCAACTCGACGTAAAAGAGGGGTTGTCAATCCCTCTCGGGTAAGAAGATAGATAAATTTGTAGTAGATTGGATAAATAGATCTCGCAGGAATGCGAGATAAAATGAATAACAATAAATTACAACAAGATATTTTTGGGCTTTTGGATTAATAGATCTGAAAATAAAAGCAAATAAAAATAGATCTCGAAGGCAAACATGATAAAGAAGAGACCCAGGGCCCGTAGATTTCACTAGTGGCTTCTCTTGAGAAAAATAACATACTGTGGGTAAAAAAATTACTGTTGGGCAATTGATAGAAATTCAAATAATTTTGACGATATCCAAGCAATGATCATTATATAGGCATCACGTCCAAGATTAGTAGACCGACTCCTGCTTGCATCTACTACTATTACTCCACACATCGACCGCTATCCAGCATGCATCTAGTGTATTAAGTTCATGGAGAAACGGAGTAATGCAATAAGAATGATGACATGACGTAGACAAGATCTATTCATGTAGGAATAGACCCCATCTTGTTATACTTAATAGCAATGATACATACGTGTCATTTCCACTTCTATCGCTGGGATTGAGCACCGTAAGATTGAACCCATCACAAAGCACCTCTTCCCATGGCAAGAAAAATCGATCTATTCGGCCTAACTAAACCAAAGATTCAAATAAGAAATACGAGGCTATAAGTAATCATGCATATAAGAGATCAAAAGACTCAAATAACTTTCATGGATAAAAACATAGATCTGATTATAAACTCAAAGTTCATCGGATCCCAATAAACACATCACAAAAAGAGTTACATAAAATAGATTTCCAAGAGACCATTGTATTGAGAATTAAAAGAGAGAGAGGAAGCCATCTAGCTACTAACTACGAACCCGTAGGTCTACAATGAACTACTCGCGCATCATCGGTGAGGCACCAATGAGGATGCTGAACCCCTCCGTGATGGTGTCTAGATTGGATCTATGGTTTCTGAAACTTGCGGCGGCTGGAATTGTGTTTCGTCGACTCCCTTAGGGTTTCTGGAATATTGGGGTATTTATAGAGCAAATAGGCGGTGCGGGATGCCACCGAGGTGGGCACGACCCACCATGGCGCGCCCAGGTGGGTTGTGTCCCACTCGGGGCACCCCTCTGGTACTTCTTTGGCCCATCCTGTGTCTTCTAGCCCAGAAAAATTCACCAAAAAGTTTTGCTGAGTTTGGACTCCGTTTGATATTGATTTTCTGCAAAGTAAAATACAAGCAAAAAACAACAACTCGCACTGGGCACTATATCAATAGGTTAGTCCCAAAAAATGATATAAAGTTGCTATACAATGATTGTAAAACATCCAAGAATGATAATATAACAACATGGAACAATAATAAATTATAGATACGTTGGAGACGTATCAGATGCACACCTACTTAGTTTTCAGTTTGAGCTTTCATACACTTATAGCTCTTAGTGCATTCGTTGCATGGAAATCCCTACTCCTCGCATTGATATCAATTGATGGGCATTTTCATAGCCCGTTGGTTAATTAGCCGCGTTAATGTGAGACTTTCTTACCTTTTTGTCCTCTCTATATTTATCCCTATCATCATACTCTATTCCACCCATAGTGCTATATCCATGGCTTGCGCTCATGTATTGCTTGATAGTTGAAAAAGCTGAAGCGCGTTAAAAAGTATGAACCATTTGCTTGGTTGACACCGGGGTAGTTCATGATAAATCCTTTGTGTTAAGAAGATATACCATGACAAGACTATATGATTTTGTAGGGATAGCAGTCTTTAGCATTGATATTTTGAAAGACACGATTATTTGTTGGGATGCCTGAGTATTGATGTCTTTATGTCAAATTATAGACTATTACTTTGAATCACTCTTTTCTTAATATTCATGCCATGATTAGATATATGATCAAGATTATGCTAGGTAGCATTCCACATCAAAAATTATTCTATTTTATCATTTACCTACTCGAGGTCGAGCGGGAATTAAGCTTGGGGATGTTGGTACGTCTCCGTCGTATCTATAATTTTTGATTGTTTCATGCCAACATTATACAACTTTCACATATTTTTGGCAACATTTTATATGATTGATTGGACTAACAATATTATCCAGTGCCTAGTGCCAGTTCATGTTTTTTGCATGTTTTTTCTTCACAGAATATTCATATCAAACGAAGTCCAAACACGATAAAAATTTATGGAAAATTATTTTGGAATATTTGTGATTTTTGGGAGGTGGAATCAATGCAAAACGGGAGCCCATAGCCACCACAAGACACGTGGGTGCGTCAGGCAGCCCAGGCGTTTGGTGGTGGGTTGTGCCCTCCTCGAATGTCGGTTGGAGCTCTACTTCGGGTGCAAGGAAGCTTATATTCGAAAAAAAATCATGTTAAAATCTCAGCGCAATCGGAGTTACGGATCTCCAGATATTTAAGAAACGGTTTTTGGCCAGAAAACAGAAGCGCGAAACAGAAGATAACAGAGAGAGAGATCCAATCTCGGAGGGGCTCTCGCTCCTCTGCCGCCATGGAGGCGATGGACCAGAGGGGGAACTCTCCTACCATATAGGGGGGGCAAGGAAGAAGAAGAAGGAGGGGGTTCTCTCCCCCTCTCTCCTACTGGTGCTGAAACGTCACCGAGACAATCATCGTGTGATGGCGATCTACTCCAACAACTCTGTCATCTTCACCAATAACTCCATCACCTTCCCCCATCTATATTCAGCGGTCCACTCTCCCGCAACCCACCGTACCCTCTACTTGAACATGGTGCTTTATGCTTCATACTATTCTCCATTGATATGTTGCCATCCTATGATGTTTGAGTAGATCTATTTTGTCCTATGGGTTAATCGTGATCTTGATTGGTATGAGTTTATATTTTATTATGGTGCTGTCCTACGGTGCCCTCTGTGTCGCGCAAACATGACGGATCCCCGCTGTAGGGTGTTGCAATATGTTCAAAATTCGCTTATAGTGGGTGGCGTGAGTGACAGAATACACAGACCCGAGTAAGTGGGCTATTGCATATGGGAGTAAAGAGGACTTGATACTTAATGATATGGTTAGGTTTTACCTTAATGATCTTTGGTAGTTGCGGATGCTTGCTAGACTTCCGGTCATAAGTGCATATGATCCAAGTAGAGAAAGTATGTTAGCTCATGCCTCTCCCTCATATGAAATTGCAAGAATGATTACCGGTCTAGTTATCAATTGCCTAGGGACAGTTCCGCAAATCCTATCACCACTTTTCCACACTCACTTTATTAAATTGTACTTTTATTAAAACAACTAACTTTTATTTTCACGTCCTTTATTATCTTGCAAACCTATCATGTTATACATTCAAAGTACTTCTAGTTTTATTCTTGTTCTAGGTAAAGCAAACATTAAAGTGTGCGTAGAGTTGTATAGGTGGTCGATAGAACTTGAGGGAATATTTGTTCTACCTTTAGCTCCTCATTGGGTTCGACACTCTTATTTATCGAAAAAGGCTACAAACGATCACCTATACTTGTGGGTTATCAAGACCTTTTTCTGGCGCCGTTGCCGGGGAGCAATAGCATGGGGTGAATATTCGCATGTGTGCTTGCTTGCTTTATCACTAAGTAGTTTTTATTTTCTGTTCTATATTGTTTTCTATCTTTAGTTATGGGTAGGAAACGCAAAATACCAAAAAAATGGTTGTACCTACTAAACCAATGGTTGAAGAACCACCCAAAATCTATCATACCGCTGAAGCTTTCTACTTGGATCATCTTCAATCCCTATGTGCTTGTGCTGAAAACCCAACTAGCTTAGTTGAGGGAAAATCATTAGATGAGCATGCTCATTATGTGCGATGCCGCTTATCTCAAAAAAGGAAACTTTTACTGCATCAAATCAATACTATGCAATGCTATGCTTGGAATTTATGTGTACATGATTTTACTTGTTGTTCTGAAGACCCTAAGAAACACCTTCCTTATCAATGTGAGTTTAGAGATAATGGGATCCTATCTTCTTATGCTAAGGGTGTTTATAATTACTACGATGTTGAACAAATTGAAGAATTTATTGCTTTTAAGGGTGCTTATGAAATTGATTAGTGGATTGAAAAGTATGATACTACTCTTTACGAATCTGAAAATTTTGTCATACTCAAATATTGCTATGAAAACTATGCTTCTAATGCTTATATTAATGAGTTTATTGAGAAAGTCTCCGCTGTCCAAGAAGAGAATAATATTTTGCAAGAGTCTATGGAAGAATAAATTGATGAAACTGTGAGCTCATTGGATGAAAAAGATGAGGAGGAGAGCGAAGAAGAAAAGGAGGAAGAGCAGATTGATCACCCGTGCCCACCTTCTAATGAGAGTAACTCTTCAACTCATACATTGTTTAATTTCCCTTCGTTCTTACCGAAGGATGAATTCTATGATAATTTCTATGATCTCGTTGGTTCATTTGAAATATTGCTTTTTGATAAAATTGATGCTTGTTATGCTTGTGGCCAAGATGCCAATGTGAATTATGCTTATGGAGATGAACTTGCTATAGTTACTTATGTTAAGAATGAAATTGTTGCTATTGCATCCAAACATGATAGTCCTATTATCTTTTTGAATTCTCCAAACTACACCATATTGGAGAAGTTTGTACTTATTAAGGATTACATTGATGGGTTGCCTTTTACCCTTGCACATGATGATTTTGATGAATATAATATGCATGTGCTTGCTGCTCCTACTTGCAATTATTATGAGAGAGGAACTAAATCTCCGCCTCTCTATGTTTCTAACACGATAAAATTGCAAGAAACTGCTTACGCTATGAATTGGCTTTTACTTGATGTGCATGAATTGTTCTTTTATGACATGCTGATGCATAGGAAGAGAGTTAGACTTCGTCATTACATGATCTATGTTGCTTTTGTGCTCATTACTAAATTACAAATCATTGTTAATTAAAATTGGCTTTGATATACCTTGGGATCCGGGTGGATCCGTTACTTGAGCACTTTATGCCTACTTAATGGATTTAAAGAAAGCGCTGCCAGGGAGACAACCCGAAAGTTCTAGAGAGCCATTTTATTCTATTGAGTGCTTTTAAAAAGTTTAAAAACAAAACAATATAGAGGGGAACCTAAAACTTTTTCAAAAATAAAATGTGAAAGTGAGAGAGACGAGCATTGTTAAAGTGGGAGCTAGCCTTGAACTTTGTTCATGCCTATGGAAACTTTGTGAATCTTGAATTACAGAAACTTTTCAACAAAAATAATTATTCCCTTGTACAAATACATTGTATAATAAAAATAATGTGCCAAGATTTGCCTTTAGGGTGATTAGATTGCTTGTTGGTATGTGCGGTGTAAAAACAGAAACTTTGGTTGTAGTGCATTGATGACCCACAAGTATAGGGGATCTATCGTAGTCCTTTTGATAAGTAAGAGTGTCGAACCCAATGAGGAGTTGAAGAAAATGATAAGCGGTTTTCAGCAAGGTATTCTCTGCAAACACTGAAATTATCAGTAATAGATAGTTTTGTGATAAGGTAATTGGTAACGAGTAGCAAGTAATAAAAGTAAATAAGGTGCAGCAAGATGGCCAATCCTTTTTGCAGCAAAGGACAAGCCTGGACAAACTCTTATATGATGTAAAGCGCTCCCGAAGACACATGGGAATTATCGTCAAGCTAGTTTTCATCACGATCATATGATTCGTGTTAGGTACTTTGATAATCTGATATGTGGGTGGACCGGTGCTTGGGTACTGTCCTTACTTGGACAAGCATCCCACTTATGATTAACCCCTATTGCAAGCATCCGCAACTACAATAGAAGTATTAAGGTAAACCTAACCATAGCATGAAACATATGGATCCAAATCGGCCCCTTACGAAGCAACACATAAACTAGGGTTTAAGCTTCTGTCACTCTAGCAACCCATCATCTACTTATTACTTCCCAATGCCTCCCTCTAGGCCCAAACAATGGTGAAGTGTCATGTAGTCGACTGTCGGTGTTCTGGGAACGGGGGTCCCCAGACTTGCCTGCTTGCGGCCTGCGGCGTGGCTCGAGGAGGGGCCCAGCACAGCCCATCTTCATCAACACAGACCCAAGACCCTCGCGAGGGGCCAAGCCTCGCGGGGCGGATGACACGGAGCTTCCTAAGGCACGGCCTCATCAGGCTGGCTCGCGAGGAGGCGGAGAGATCAAGGCGGGGTACCTCACGAGGTGCCCATGACGCAAGCCATGATGACCAAAGGCGCCAGGCGGGCGCCAGCCGCGTAGTGTCCTCCTTTCCTCTTTGGTGCAAAGGGAGCAAGCACAAGCGAGAGCATCAAGCAAAGGCACCCATTTTGGTGCAACGAGACCAAGACCAGTCCAACGACAGGAAGGAAGTCATTGTGGAGCCCAAGCCAGCGTCACCGCCAGAGCCTTTGGCAGGCGAGGACCAACTTTAGTCAGGATAAGTGTACCAGATGTTCCCCTTCAAAATGGCCAATTGTTGGCGCCCTTCCCGCTCAATATTTGGGAAGAGGCCCAGGGCCTTTGCCTATAAATAGGACTAGCCACCCACATGGTAGAGGGGATCGGATCAAAATCGGAGAGAGAATCGAGAAGAGAGAGAGAGAGAAGGGTGACTGAACTCCTCCTAGCAGTTCATCCCCCCAGCCAAGAACAGACCCTCGCGAGGCTGTTCTTCCTTGTATTGCTCATCATCATCAACCCAAGAGGCAATCCACCACACCACACACTGGAGTAGGGTATTACACCACAACGGTGGCCCGAACCAGTATAAACCCTCTGTGTCTCTTGTGTGTTCTTTCCATAGCTTAGATCTTAGCGAGGCGGAGGGGTGCAGGTAGGTAGAGGCGAAATCTCCGCGCGCACCCCAGTGTTCGAACCTCAAGGGTCTGCCGGAACCCGAAATCCGACATTTTGGCGCGCCAGGTAGGGGTGCACCGGAGTTTTCCCTTCCGCCACCGCCACGACCTGCCTCGCGATGAGTAGCGCGTCGCCCGCTCCAGCCGCCGGCGCCAGCACGGGGGCCAGGGGGCTCCGAGCCCTGGCCCCAGCCCTGCAACGGGTACGGTGGCCGGACAAGTTCAAGCCAACGATGCCGCCGCGCTACGGCGGCGCGACTGATCCGCTGGCCTTCTTGCTGGCGTATGAGGAGGCCATCCTCGAAGCTGGAGGTGACGATAGGGTCATGGCCAACTGGCTCCCCATGGCCCTCACCGGTGCTCCGCGCGCATGGCTGCTCCACCTGCCGGCAGCCTCCGTGGCCTCTTGGGAAGAGCTCCGCAGCCTCTTCCCCGCCCACCATGCTACACCAACACCCCCGGTCGTCGCGGCCCTCCTGGGCGGCTCGCAGGCGCCGCCTACAAGTCACCACGTCAAGCCGTTCATCCGCCGGGTCAGCGCCGCTTCCACGCGGCAGGGGGCTCTCCCGGACCGGGCGGCGCCCAAGGCCGGCCTGACCTTCAGCTTGGAGGACCACCCCTCCAACTCGGCCTGCTCGGGTGCACTCCCCATGCTGTGCACCCCCACCATCTGCCAGGTGGCCGTCACCAGAACTCTCATCGATGGCGGTGCGGGCCTCAGCGTGCTCTCGGTTGAGGCCTTCAACCTCCTCTGCATACCCCTGGAACGGCTGCAACCCAGCCGGCCCTTCTCAGGCGTTGGGGGCGGATCATCCAGCTCCTTGGGACAGATCCGGCTCCCAGTAACCTTCGACACCTACAACAACTTCCGCACGGAGCTGGTCGACTTCGACATCGCCCCCATCGGCCTCCCCTACAACGCCATCCTCGGCTACCCAGCGCTGGCCCAGTTCATGGCCGCGACGCACCCGGCGTACAATCTCATGAAGATGCCCGGGAGCAGCGGTGTCCTCACCGTGCACGGGGACACCGAAGACGCGCTGCGAGTGCTCAAGCTCGCCTTCAAGACGGCAGCGTCGGCACAGCCCGCCGACTCGGAGACCCCCGAGCCCAAGGGGGCTGCACCCGCCAAGAAGAAACAGTTGTTCACCCAAGACAAGGCAGAAACCAAGCAGATACCCGTCGATGAGGACGGGTCCACCAACGCCACTTTCACCATAGGCGCCAACCTCGAGCCCGAGCAGGAGGAGGCCCTGGTCAGGTTCCTGCGCGCAAACAAGAAGGTATTCGCTTGGGAGCCTGACCAGTTGGCGGGGATCCCTAGGAGCGTAATCGAGCATCACCTCAACGTGTGCCCCAACGTGCGCCCTGTGAAGCAGAAGGCAAGGCGGCAGTGCATAGAAAAGCAGGCCTTCATCGTCCAAGAGACCCGCAAGCTAGAAGCCGCTGGGGTCATTCGGGAGGTCCGATACCCGGATTGGTTGGCCAACCCTGTCGTTGTGCCAAACAAGGAAGGGAAGGAGCGCATGTGTGTCGACTTCACCAACCTCAACAAGGCATGCCCGCAAGATCCGTTCCCGCTCCCCCGCATCGACCAGATCGTCGATTCCACCGCAGAATGCGACCTGCTATGCTTCTGGGATGCCTTCTCTGGGTATCACCAGATCAAGATGGCGGTAGAAGACGTCGAAAAGACAGCCTTCCTAACCCCGTGTGGGGTGTACTGCTACGCATGCATGCCATTCGGGCTGCGTAATGCAGGGGCGACCTTTCAGCGGCTGATGCACATCACCTTGGGCCCGCAGCTCGGGAAGAATGTTGAGGCTTACGTCGATGACATTGTGGTGAAGTCTCGGGAGGCCAGGACCCTGATACAAGACCTGGAGGAAACCTTCGCGAGCCTCAACGCAGTGAACCTGCGGCTCAACCCAGAGAAGTGTGTGTTCGGAGTCCCCTCGGGCAAGCTCTTGGGTTTCCTTGTGTCCCACCGAGGCATCTAGGCTAACCTGGAAAAGGTCAAGGCGGTCGAGGACATGAGCCCGCCACAGACACTCAGAGAAATGCAGAAGCTCACTGGACGCGTGACCGCACTAGGGCGCTTCATCTCCAAGTTGGGGGAGCGAGCGCTGCCCTTCTTCCAGCTAATGAAGAAAAAGGGGCCCTTTGAATGGACTGAAGAGGCCGACAAGGCGTTCCAGGATCTCAAGAGATACCTGACCAGCCCTCCGGTCATGGTGGCCCCACGCCCTCAAGAGCCCCTGGTGCTTTACCTCATCGCCACTCCCTACTCCGCCAGCGCAGCCCTGGTGGCGGTTAGGGAGGAGCGTCGAATCAAAACCACAGCAGCAGCCCGGGACAAGGCAAAACAGGAACAAGGAAGGCCCACAGAAACCGCCACCGCGGTTGAGGAGGATCAGCCGCCGCAGAGGAGTGCACCGGAGGCGGAAGAGGCCCCTCTCCCAGATGGCCAGCCTCAGGAGGCCTCATCACCTCAGGAGGCGCCATGGTCTCCGGAGGGCGCCACCAGCACTGACGCACCCAACCTCGTTGAGCACCCAATGTACTTTGTCAGCACGGTGTTGCGGGACGCGAGGGCACGGTACCCCATGCCTCAGAAGCTCCTCCTCGCGCTACTAGTGGCCTCGCGCAAGCTACGACACTATTTTCAGGGTCACCCCATCAAGGTCGTCTCGTCATACCCCCTGGAGAGAGTGCTCAGGAGCCCTAACTCAGCTGGAAGGGTCGCTGAGTGGAACATAGAACTGCAAGCGTTTCAGCTCGAATTCAGCACGACCAGAGTCATCAAGGGAGCAGCATTAGCGGATTTTATGGCAGAATGGACGGAGGCACCAGGCCTCAAGGCCGACGAGGATCGGTCCCTCTCCCCGGGAAGCGAGGCGCCAGAAGGCTGGCTCATGTACTTCGATGGGGCGTTCTCCAGGCATGGCGCTGGGGCTGTGGCGGTGCTTATATCGCCCACTCAGGACAAACTCTACTACGCTGTATAGCTCTGTTTCCAGCAAGGTGAAAAGGTCTCCAACAACATAGCGGAGTATGAAGGTTTAATAGCGGGCTTGAAGGCCGCAGCTGCCCTGGGGGTGAAATGCCTCACCATCAAGGGCGATTCGCAGCTCCTTGTCAATTTCTCCAACAAGGTGTACGAGCCGAAAGATGAGCACATGGAAGCCTACCTTGCGGAGGTCCGCAGGATGGAGAAGCAGTTCTGGGGGTTGGAGTTGCAGCATGTGCCCCGTGGCACCAATCAGGAGGCCGACGACATCGCCAAACGGGCGTCCAGGCGGTTACCTCAGGAGCCCGGCGTCTTCGAGGAGCGGCTCTTCAAGCCCTCAGCCCTGCTATCATTGTCAAACACGGCTCAGCCTCGGGAGGAGCTCCCCCAGCCACCTGCCTCAGGAGCCCCGGTCTGTGGCCCGGCCTCAGGAGCACGCCTGCTCCTGACGATGGAACCTCAGGAGGGGTGCTGGATCACGGAGCTCCGGAGTTACTTAACACAAGGGACCCTGCCGGAGAAGGAGGAGGAAGCGGAGTGTGTGGCACGGCAGGCCACGGCATACTGCATCAAGGATGGAGGGCTCTACCGGAAGCGACCAAACGATGTATCCCTGCGCTGCATCTCCAGGGAGCAAGGAAAGGAACTGCTGGAAGATATACACGGCGGAGACTGTGGACATCATTCATCATCACGGACCCTCGTCGGCAAGGTGTTCCGCAGTGGGTTTTATTGGCCCACCGCACTCAATGACGCAGTCGAACTGGTGAAAGCTTGTGAGGCCTGCCAGTTCCACGCCAAGCAGATCCAGCAGCCGGCAGGAGGCCTGCAGACTATACCCCTTTCGTGGCCATTCGCAGTCTGGGGGCTGGACATCCTGGGCCCGTTTCCTTGGGCGCCAAGGGGCTACCGCTACCTCTACGTCACCGTGGACAAGTTCACCAAGTGGGCTGAAGTAGAGGCCGTCCGCACCATCCCCGCGGGTTCTGCGGTCAAGTTCATCAGGGGCATCGTGAGCCGGTTCGGGGTGCCGAACCGCATCATCACAAACAAAGGTTCGCAGTTCACTAGTAACCTCTTCAAAACATACTGTGCTAACCTTGGAACGCAGATATGCTACGCTTCGGTGGCGCACCCCCGAAGCAACGGCCAGGCCGAGCGAGCCAACACAGAGGTCCTGAGGGGCCTCAAGACCAGGACGTTCAAGAAGAAGCTGGAGGCCTGCGGCAGAGGTTGGTACGACGAGCTTCAGTCCGTGTTGTGGTCCATCCGCACAACCGCGACCAAGCCGACTGGAGAGACCCCGTTCTTCCTGGTCTACGGAGCCGAAGCGGTCCTCCCTCACGAGGTCAGATGTTGCTCCGCGTGGGTCCTGGCGTTCGACGAGGCGCAGCAGGACGCCATGCGGGGTATGGACCTCGTGCTGGGGGAGGAACGTCGCCGAGAAGCCGCGCTGCGAGCGGCGAGGTACCAACAAGCGCTGCGACGATATTACTGCCGCAACATCCGCCCCAGAACTCTCGAGGTAGGAGACCTCGTGCTCAGGCGGGTTCTCTCCAGGGAGGGACATCACAACCTCTCTCCCATGTGGGAGGGCCCGTTTAAGGTTGTTCATGTTTCCAGGCCCGGCTCCGCGCGCTTGGAGACTCAGGAGGGGGTGTCGGTCCAGAACGCATGGAACATCCAGCACCTCCGGAGGTTCTACCCCTAAAAAGGCCCAGAGCCTGTGAAGAAGGCGAATGCCTGTGAAGCTGTCGCGTTTTGGAAAAGGCTCAGAGCCTGTGAAGAAGGCGAATGCCTGTGAAGCTGTCGCGTTTTGGAAAAGGCCCAGAGCCTGTGAAGAAGGCGAATGCCTGTGAAGCTGTCGCGTTTGGGAAAAGGCCCAGAGCCTGTGAAGAAGGCGAATGCCTGTGAAGCTGTCGCGTTTTGGAAAAGGCCCAGAGCCTGTGAAGAAGGCGAATGCCTGTGAAGCTGTCACGTTTTGGAAAAGGCCCAGAGCTTGTGAAGAAGGCGAATGCCTGTGAAGCTGTCATGTTTTGGAAAAGGCCCAGAGCCTGTGAAGAAGGCGAATGCCTGTGAAGCTGTCGCATTTTGGAAAAGCCCGGAGCCTGTGAAGAGGGCAAATGCCCGTGAATCCTGCTTCCCCCAAGAAAGGCCTGGAGCCTGTGAAGAAGGCCAACGCCTGTGAAGCTCGCCGCCCGTGACACTCTCACGTAATAATGAGTTGGGGCTGTACACGCCCTGGAGTCTCAGGAGCGCCGGCCTCAGGCCCTGGGGCTCCCTCCCACGCCCAGTGGCAGCACTTAGCTCCGCGCTGGTGAGAAGACGTCGAATACTAGATTAGGTGCCGGACGTGGCTTTTTCATTTGCTTTCCGCAGTTGGCTTGTTCATTCTCATTCGAAGTTTTATTGAAGCTGTTGCCGTCTTTGGCTTGTGGTTCTTCGACTTTTCACTCTCCTGCCTCGATTTCTCTTATGCAAGGCCTCACGAGGGGGGCAGCCGAGCGCCCTCGCGAGTGTTCCTGTCCTAGTCGTTTAAAGGTTTCACGACCTGGGTCCATTACAGGAGCACCCCTCCAGTCCATGCCCCATGGGCACCGCGACACAAACACAGGGCCTGGGTCGGTCGCCCCCCACGGCTGGGGCCGAGAACTATCCACGCGCGGGCACGTAGCCGGAAGGCACGATAACAGAAGCAAAGCGATGATTAACAGCAATAACCCAAACATGCCCCCGCGGGGCTCCACGCTACTATCTTTTTACGCAGGAAAAAGGAAAAGAAAGAGCAAATCAGGCGCAGCTCGCCTCACACCGGCCTGCAGGGAAGACTCGAGCTGCCTCCGGGGCTCAGGCAGACTCCCTCTCGCGCTTCACCAAGGCGCGACGGCGGGCAGACACGCTACCACCTCCCAAGTAGGTACGACGGCGTGGAGGCTGACCGCGACCACCGCTAGAAGAGTCGCCGCCTGAAGAAGAACTGGTGAAGCTTGGGGAACCCTGAGCGCCGCCAATCACGCGAGCGCTGTCCTCTCCATCATCACCAGGGCTGGGTTCCCGGCCGCGGGCGTCGTCCTCAGGGCAGAACCCTGCGCGGCGACCATCTTCCCCAAACACCCTCACGTAGAGGGTGGCATCGCCGTCAAACTTGAAGTGCAGGGTGCACCGACGGCTCAGGCCACGCGCGCGGGCAAACGTCTGCCAACCGCGGGTCAAGGCCAGGCTCCCGGCTGCGGAGACCTCCAGTGAAGCCCATGAGGCCCGATTGCAGTAGCCGTCTGCCTGAAGCCAGAGGCTGCCCGGGGCGCCGGCCGGGAGCTCGCCGAGGAGGAAGCGAGGAAGTTGAAGCCGGGTGCTAGTCGGCTCCGCCGACCACACAATGAACTCCGGCAGCACCTCTGCAGCGCGAAAGTGCGGCCTAGGGGAACGCGCGACCAAAGCGCGCCCCCCGGCCGCATCAGTCCGCCCGTCACCGTGCTGGAGATCGTCTCCACGGCCGCGGGGAGCTGCCGTGGTGGCCACAGGATGTTTGCGAGGGCGCCCTCGGCCGCGCTTGGGCGGGGGAGAGGCAGGCTCAACCTGGCGAGCCTTCCCCTTCTCTGCGGCCGAGAACCTCCTCGACGGGGCCATGAAGAAGAAGGAGAAGTGAGGGGGGATGAACTGGAAGGGCGCGCACCGATCCGTACTTATAGCCGGCGAGGGCCAACCGTTGGCCCCCACGATCGCAGGTAATCATGACCCGCTTTGCATGCAGGTACTTGTCCAATCCGTGCAGTTGCCGAGGCGCCGTGGGGAAGTGGAGACGCCCACGTCCAATCAACCGCCACGCGGCGCGCAAGGCCGCAGGCTGTTAGGGCCCGTGGCGCTTTGCTCTTGCCCTTTTGCCTTCCTACACGGCCAAGTCCGGGCGCGCCTTGGGCCCGGGGGCTACTGTCGGCGTTCTGGGAACGGGGGTCCCCAGACTTGCCTGCCTGCGGCCTGCGGCGTGGCTCGAGGAGGGGCCCAGCACGGCCCATCTTCATCAACACAGACCCAAGACCCTCGCGAGGGGACAAGCCTCGCGGGGCAGACGACACGGAGCTTCCTAAGGCATGGCTTCATCAGGCTGGCTCGCGAGGAGGTGGAGAGATCAAGGCGGGGTACCTCACGAGGTGCCCGTGACGCAAGCCATGACGACCAAAGGCGCCAGGCGGGCGCTAGCCGCGCAGTGTCCTCCTTTCCTCTTTGGTGCAAAGGGAGCAAGCGCATGCGAGAGCATCAAGCAAAGGCACCCATTTCGGTGCAACGAGACCAAGACCAGTCCAACGGCAGGAAGGAAGTCATTGTGGAGCCCAATCCAGCGTCACCGCCAGAGCCTTTGGCAGGCGAGGACCAACTTTAGTCAGGATAAGTGTACCAGATGTCCCCCTTCAAAATGGCCAATTGTTGGCGCCCTTCCCGCTCAATATTTGGGAAGAGGCCCAGGGCCTTTGCCTATAAATAGGACTAGCCACCCACATGGTAGAGGGGATCGGATCAAAATCGGAGAGAGAATCGAGAAGAGAGAGAGAGAGAAGGGTGACTGAACTCCTCCTAGCAGTTCACCCCCCAGCCAAGAACAGACCCTCGCGAGGCTGTTCTTCCTTGTATTGCTCATCATCATCAACCCAAGAGGCAATCCACCACACCACACACTGGAGTAGGGTATTACACCACAACGGTGGCCCGAACCAGTATAAACCCTGTGTCTCTTGTGCTGTTCTTTCTATAGCTTAGATCTTAGCGAGGCGGATGGGTGCAGGTAGGTAGAAGGCGAAATCTCCGCGCGCACCCCAGTGTTCGAACCTCAAGGGTCTGCCGGAACCCGAAATCCGACATCGACATTCACATGACACCACTAGAGGATGACAACATACATCTCATCAAAATATCGAACGATTACCAAATTCACATGACTACTAATAGCAAGACTTCTCCCATGTCCTCAGGAACAAACGTAACTACTCACAAAGCATATTCATGTTCATAATCAGAGGGGTATTAATATGCATAATGGATCTGAACATATGATCTTCCACCAAGTAAACCAACTAGCATCAACTACAAGGAGTAATCAACACTACTAGCAACCCACAGGTACCAATCTGAGGTTTGGATACAAAGATTGGATACAAGAGATGAACTAGGGTTTGAGAGGAGATGGTGCTGGTGAAGATGTTGATGGAGATTGACCCCCTCCCGATGATAGGATCATTGGTGATGAATTCCCCCTCCCGGAGGGAAGTTTCCCCGGCAGAACAGCTCCGCCAGAGCCCTAGATTGGTTCCGCCTCGTGGTGGCGGAGTCTCGTCCCGAAAGCTTGCTTATGATTTTTTCCTCGATGAAAGACTCCATATAGGATAAGATGGGCATCGGAGGGCCACCAGGGGGCCCACGAGGCAGGGGGCGCGCCCAGGGGGTAGGGCGCGCCCCCCACCCTCGTGGCTAGGGTGTGGCCCCCTCTAGAACTTCTTGCGCTCAGTATTTTTTATATATTTTGAAAATAGCTTCCGTGAAGTTTCAGGACTTTTGGAGCTGTGTAGAATAGGTCTCTAATATTTGCTCGTTTTCCAGCCTAGTATCCTAGCTGCCGGCATTCTCCCTCTTTATGTAAACCTTGTAAAATAAGAGAGAATAGGCATAAGTATTGACATAATGTGTAATAACATCCCATAATGCAATAAATATCGATATAAAAGCATGATGCAAAATGGACGTATCAACTCCCCCAAGCTTAGACCACGCTTGTCCTCAAGTGAATGACGAAATCAAAAAATATGTCCACATGTTTGGAGATAGAGGTGTCGATAAAAATAAAATACGGACATGAGGGCATCATGATCATTCTTAGAACAGCAACATATATATATATATTGTCATATGATCTCTTATGCTAAAGTAACAATTCAATCACAGTTTCAAGTATGAATCATAAACTTCATTGAGAACCAACAAACTCTAATCTCAGTCATTGAGGCAATTGCAATTTATCATAAGATAGGAAAGAGTCAATATAAGAGCTTTTCAGCAAATCCACATACTCAACCATCTTTTAGTCTTTCACAATTGCTAACACTCATGCAATATTTATGGGTATGAAGTTTTAATCAGACACAGAGAAAGATAGGGGCTTATAGTTTTGCCTCCCAATGTTTTACCTCAAGGGTAATGTCAACAATAATAGTTCATGAAGACTCACATCCAATTAGCTACATATATCAGGATCTTTCCAACACATTGTGCTTGCTAAAGGATAAAATGTAAAAAGGAAAGGTGAACATCACCATGACTCTTATGTAAGGTAGAAGATAGGCCCTTCGCAAAGGGAAGAAGAGGTTGTCATTCGCTTTTATGGTTGGATGCACAAAACCTTAATGCAAAAGAACATCACTTTATATTTCCACTTGTGATATGGACCTTTATTATGCAGTCCGTTGCTTTTATTTCATCCATATCACAAGATTGTATAAAGCTTATTTTCTCCGCACTAATAAGTCATACATATTTAGAGTGCATTTTTTTGCTTGCATTGATGACAACTTACTTGAAGGATCTTACTCAATCCATAGGTAGATATGGTGGACTCTCATGGCAAAACTAGGTTTAGGGATATTTGGAAGCACAAGTAGTATCTCTACTTGGTGCGAAGAAATTGGCTAGCATGAGAGAGAAAGGCAAGCTCAACATGTTGGATGATCCATGACAATATAATTTATCTCAGATGTAAGAAAACACAACCCATTACGTTGTCTTCCTTGTCCAACATCAACTCTTACCATGTCATACTTTAATGAGTGCTCACAATCATAAAAGATGTCCAAGATAGTATATTTGTATGTGAACCTCTCCTTCTTTATTACTTCCTATTAATTGCAACGATGACCAAAACTATGTTTGTCAACTCTCAACAACTTTTATTCATCATACTCTTTATATGTGAGCTCATTACTTTCCATAAGATCCATATGATCTCTTTGTTTCTTTTTATTCTTTCTCTTTTTATTTTATTCCCTCAAGATCATAGCAAAATAATCAAGCCCTTGACTCAACACTAATCTTTATTATATAGCTCACGGACTCGATTACATAGAGGGATCATAAAGCAAAACTCACAACTAGATCATACTAAAACTTTATTCTACTAGATCAAGATATTACCAAAAGGATCGAACTAATAAAAACGATAAAGATAAAAGTGACGGATATACGATACCGGGGCACTCCCCCAAGCTTGGCAGTTGCCAAGGGGAGTGCCCATACCAGATACTCAGTTCTTCTTTGTTGGTGAAGAATGTGGAGTTGTTGATGATGGATAGTCGTACATCGAGCGTAGGAGGTCCTCCAACTTGCGGATAATGCCCTTGAGTGCGATTATATGCTCCTTCAACAAAATATTTTCACGTGTGAGATACTTGTTTTGTATACGGGCTAACTCAATCATCTTGAAAGCCTCGATCTCAGTTAGGGTGAGAAGATTGTGATCAAGTTGAAGGATGTCTTCTGTTGCCGGAACTTGGTCCTCCGTGGTCTTCTTGATCCCTTCACCCTTGTTGATCTCCATAGGTTTTTCCCTCGTCAGCTCTATCTTCATTAGCCAAGCATCGTTGTCACCATTGTTGGAGGAGGGAGACGACATGATGCTTGGCCTTGACAACCCTGACAGAAAATAGCTCGAAACAAAGACAAGAGATATTTGTGTGATACGGTGGTCAAAACCTTCGGGAGATTATATAATGAATTTTTACCGACTAAAAGAAGTATCGTGCAAGAAAACGGAGTCCGGAGAGCACACGAGGTGCCCACAAGGCAGGGGGGCGCGCCCAGGGGGGGGGGGTATGGCGCGCCTCCCACCCTCGTGGGAGCCTTGTGTCCTTTTCGGTCTGCTTCTTATTTTCCTATTTTTCTAAATATTCCAAAACGAGGAAATATTGCCATTAGAACTGTGTTGGAGTCGGTTTACTTACCGTACCACGTACCTATTCCTTTCTGGAGTCTGAAACGTTCCGGAAAGTGTCCCTTATGTATTCCTCCAGGGTTACGGTTTCAATAATATTAGTTTCAACATTGATGGGATTACCTGAGATATAGTGTTTGATTCTTTGACCGTTCACCACCCTCGGATTTGTGCCTTCGAAGTTGTTGATTTTTATGGCGCCGGGACGATAGACCTCCTCGATAACGTAAGGACCTTCCCATTTAGAGAGAAGTTTGCCTGCAAAAAATCTTAAACGAGAATTGTATAGCAATACATAATCACCTACATTAAACTCACGCTTTTGTATCCTTTTGTCATGCCATCTTTTAACCTTTTCTTTAAACAGCTTGGCATTTTCATAAGCTTGGGTTCTCCATTCATCAAGTGAGCTAATGTCAAATAACCTCTTCTCACCGGAAGGTTTGAAGTCATAGTTGAGCTCTTTAATGGCCCAATATGCCTTATGTTCTAGTTCAAGAGGTAAGTGACATGCTTTACCATAAACCATTTTATACGGAGACATACCCATAGGATTTTTGTATGCAGTTCTATAGGCCCATAATGCATCATCAAGTTTCTTGGACCAATTCTTTCTAGATCTATTAACAGTCTTTTGCAAAATTAATTTTGAGCTCTATGTTACTCAATTCTACTTAACCGCTAGACTGTGGGTGATAAGGAGATGCAATTCTATGATTAACATCATACTTAGCAAGCATTTTACGAAAAGCACCATGAATAAAATGTGAACCACCATCAGTCATTAAATATCTAGGGACTCCAAACCTCGGGAAAATAACTTCTTTAAGCATCTTAATAGAGGTGTTATGATCAGCACTACTAGTTGGAATAGCTTCTACCCACTTAGTAACGTAATCAACAACAACTAAAATATGTGTATACCCATTAGAGGAAGGAAAAGGTCCCATATAGTTAAAGCCCCAAACATCAAATGGTTCAATAACAAGTGAATAATTCACAGGCATTTCTTGACGTCTACTAATATTACCAATTCTTTGAAATTCATCACAAGACAAGACAAACTTACGGGCATCCTTGAAGAGAGTAGGCCAATAAAAACCGGATTGCAATACCTTATGTGCAGTTCTATCTCCAGCATGGTGTCCTCCATAAGCCTCAGAGTGACATTTGCGTAGGATTTGTTCCTGTTTATGCTCAGGTACACAATGTCTAATGACACCATCTACTCCTTCTTTATAAAGATGTGGGTCATCCCAAAAGTAATGTCTCAAATCATAGAAGAACTTTTTCTTTTGCCGGTATGTGAAACTAGGTGGTATAAATTTAGCAACAATATAATTAGCATAATCAGCATACCATGGAGCAGTTCGAGAAGCATTTATGACATTTAATTGTTCATCAGGAAAGCTATCATCAATAGGTAGTGGGTCATTGAGGGAGTCCTGGATTAGGGGGTCTCCGGACAGCCGGACTATATTCTTTGGCCGGATTGTTAGACTATGAAGATACAGGATTGAAGACTTCGTCTCGTGTCCGGATGGGACTCTACTTGGCGTGGAAGGCAAGCTAGGCAATACGGATATGCATATCTCCTCCTTTGTAACCGACCTTGTGTAACCCTAGCCCTCTCTGGTGTCTATATAAACCGGAGGGTTTTAGTCCGTAGGACAACACACAATCATACCATAGGCTAGCTTCTAGGGTTTAGCCTCTCTGATCTCGTGGTAGATCTACTCTTGTACTACCCATATCATCAATATTAATCAAGCATGACGTAGGGTTTTACCTCCATCAAGAGGGCCCGAACCTAGGTAAAACTTTGTGTCCCCTGCCTCCTGTTACCATCCGCCTAGATGCACAGTTCGGGACCCCCTACCTGAGATCCGTCGGTTTTGACACCGACATTGGTGCTTTCATTGAGAGTTCCTCTGTGTCGTCGCCGTTAGGCTTGATGGCTCCTATGATCATCGATAGCGATGTAGTCCAGGGTGAGACTTTTTTCCCCGGACAGATTTTTGTATTCGGTGGCTTTGCACTGCGGGCCAATTCGCTTGGCCATCTGGAGCAGATTGAAAGCTACGCCCCTGGCCATCAGGTCAGGTTCGGAATCTTAAACTACACGGCCGATATTCGCGGAGACTTGATCTTCGACGGATTCGAGCCTCTGCCTTGTGCGTTACGCGGTCATGATGAGTACGATTTAGCTCTACCATAAGACAATGTTCAGGAGATCGCACCGGCAGCCGCTCCGACCCTCAATTCGGAGCCAGTTGCGTTGTCTGTGGACAGGTGGATGGACCCTGCCACGGAGGCCTCACCCTCATTGGCGATCAAGCCGAACATCGACCTTACTCTGCACAAGAGCCGTGTTGACAAACTGCCGGATCTCTCTCTGGCCACGGACTCCGAACCGCCTGTGCCCGTTCCTAGCGAATCCGATTGGGCACCGATCATGGAGCTTACCGCTGCGGATATTTTTCAGCACTCGCCCATTGGCGACATACTGTACTCATTAAGGTCTCTCTCCTTGATAGGAGAATCTTGGCCGAACTATGTCCGCAGGATTGGGATGCGGATGGTGTCAAAATTCACCGCCCACCCACCACCCACTTAGTAGCCACTGTCGATGACCTAACCAACATGCTCGACTTTGACTCCGAAGACATCGACAGTATGGATGATGATGCAGGAGACGAACAGGAACCACTGCCCACACGGCATTGGACGCCCACTTCATCACATGACGTATAAATGGTGGACACACCAAAAGAAAACAACGACGAGGAACAGAAGGACGCAATGAAGGGTTGTCCCCTCGAGAATCAGTCAAAGCGACGGCGTAAGCGCCGCCCCAAATCCCGCCTCAGCAGAAACAACGATCATACAGACCCAGCGTTAGAGTAGGGTGAACCATCGCCGGACCACGGCAACACGGAGAATCAAACCGAACAACCCGATTCTGTCAAAGATAATAGTCCGGACGGCATCACATCGGACAGACACCCGGAGCAACAGAATGCCCGTCAAAGGCTCGTTGCCACTGCGAGGAGTCTTAAAAAGCAGAAGCAAAGGCTCAAGGATGCGCAAGACACACTTAAAATCAGATGGAGTAAAGTACTCAACACAACAGTGAAGTGGGGCAGTAAAGTACTCAACACAACAGTGAAGTATGGCGGTAATTGCCCCACCAAGAGCTACCCGAAGCGGAAGTTGCTACTTGAATTCAATGAGGAGGCCTTAGATCCCCCGCAACCAAAAATTAAAACGGCCTCCTGGCCGGATAGACGACCTCACGACCAACATAGAGCGGCAAACAACGCCGCACATAAGCCAATACGCGATCCACGCGAGGGCTCGCATCAAAAGGATGGCGCAACCAGATCCATCTACGGACCATGCAAGCATGCTCCAGCATACAACGGAACACAACAAACATCCGAACAACGCGGTACACCCAAATACAGGGGTGCTGCACACCCCCTATGTTTCACCGATGAGGTGCTGGACCATGAATTTCCAGAGGGATTCAAATCCGTAAACATAGAGGCATACGACGGAACAACAGACCCTGGGGTCTGGATTGAGGACTATATCCTCCATATCCATATGGCTCGAGGAGATGATATCCACGCCATCAAGTACTTACCCCTCAAGCTCAAAGGGCCAGCTCGGCACTGGCTTAAAAGCCTCCCGGAAAACTCCATTGGAAGCTGGGAAGAGCTCGAAGACGCTTTTCGGGCAAATTTTCAAGGGACTTATGTCCGACCTCCGGATGCGGACGATTTGAGTCATATAACTCAACAGCCCGGAGAGTCAGCCCGAAAGCTTTGGAACAGGTTTCTTACTAAAAAGAACCAAATAGTCGACTGTCCGGACGCCGAAGCCTTGGCAGCTTTTAAGCATAGCGTCCGCGACGAATGGCTTGCCAGACACCTCGGCCAAGAAAAGCTGAGAACAATGGCAGCATTAACAAGCCTCATGACCCGCTTTTGCGCGGGTGAGGACAGCTGGCTAGCCAGATGCAGCACCAGCGACCCAAGTACATCCGAAGTTAGAGATGGAAACGGTAAATCACGACGCAACAAAAATAATAAGCGCCGAAATAAAGAAAACAGCCTGGAGAGCACCGCGGTAAACGCCGGATTCAGAAGCTCTCGGCCAGGTCAGCAAAAGCCGCCCTCTAAAGGCGCCAGTGACGAACTGTCCAGCTTAAAAATACTGGACTAAATATGTCAGATCCATAGCACCCCTGGTAAACCCGCTAATCACACCCACAGAGAATGTTGGGTTTTCAAGCAGTTCGGCAAGCTCAACGCCATACACAAGGGGCAGGATACACCAAGCGAAGACGAGGATGAGCCTCTCAAGCAAGACACTGGTGAACAAAAGAAATTTCCACCAGAAGTCAAAATAGTAAACGTGTTACACGTGATCAAGGGGAGAAACAAAGCGGCACTCCCAGAGAAATATGCCCAAGGGCCTATCACCGTGGAGTCTTGCCACTGGTCATCTCAACCAATCACTTTTGACCATCGGGATTACTCAGCAAGTGTCCGGCATGCAGGACGGGCTGCCTTGGTATTAGACCCAATAATTGATGGATATCACTTCACACGAGTCCCGAAGGATGGTGGCAGCAGTCTAAACCTGATATATCAGGACATAATCCGCAAAATGGGGATAGACCCAACGAAAATTTGCCTCAGCAATACTACCATTAAAGGAGTAACACCAGGCCCAGGGGCTCATTGCACGGGCTCCCTGCTACTAGAAGTTATATTCGGCTTCCCCGATAACTTCCGTAGCGAAAAATTAACCTTCCACATTGCTCCGTTCCAAAGTGGCTATCAAGCACTACTTGGACGCGAAGCTTTCGCTCGCTTTAATGCAATACCGCATTACACTTCCCTCACGCTTAAGATGCCCGGTCCATGTGGCATCATTACAGTAAATGGAAATATTGAGCGATCCCTGTGCGCCGAGGAGGGTGCGGCTACCTCGACAGCCGCACACTAAAACGGCCTCACCAACTAAAGTATTTGATAGGTCGTCAAGACCACGGACATGGTTAGACGAGTCTGGCGCAGCTATATGTAATTCGTACAAGATTGATGGCCACACCCCTATCACAAATACAAGGGGCTCAACGCATGCAGACAAGTGGCAATTTTTACTCATCTTGAAATTCACATGGTTTCTTTAAAACCTAAATTTTTGCACGACAACTTTTCACCTAAGTTCCTCTCTTTTACAGATGACCACCGTGCTACACCCGTCTAGGATACGGCACAACGGAGACACAGGCGCAGACGTGCAGCAGGGACCCGTCCCAAGGATTCTTTTTAGATTAAGACCCTGTGTCAACCTTTTTTACTGTCTCTTGTTGATACACATCCCTCGGATTCTCAGTATAATCGAGAAGGATGCTGGCGTCTTGGCATGTGGCCACGTCAGAATAATGCATGTACCTGGACACCAGGGGCTTCTTGCAAAGGGCACTGTTTAGGCCCGGTTTATACCATAAAGACCGAATACCTTAGGGAGTGTTCGGCGTCGCGAGTTTGGCCTTATATGCATCAGCTCCGAATCATGTCTTTGGTAAAATGTTGGGTTTACCCGGCTCCTATGTTTTGGTACCTTACGTTCCGCTCTATCGGCTAAGGTAGCACCAGGAGAACTACTGTGATTGTGCCCCGGGTCATCCGGACGAGCGCCTTAGTAGAGAAAGCTGAAAACTGATTGTCATGATATAGCGTGAGACTGGTCAACCACTCGATGACCTATCGGAATGTTAGAATTCCTCCGCCTTAATGAAGGGCCGTTTCCCAGCCAGGCATCTACGCACCCCGAGTTCGGGAGAGTGCGGAGCCACCAGGGGCTATATAGTAGCCCCACTGTCAAACTCCTATGGCTAAGTGAAAGTGTTAAAGCATTATAGTCCGGTTACCTCGTTCGCTGCACTATCACCTCCTTAATAGGGCCAAGACGTTGGGTTAAGTGTGAACACACGTCTTCTGCGAACACCTCCGCATTATATGCGTGGGGGCTAAAGCCGGCGACTGTAATCTTTCAGGTTATACACATGTATACATAAACGGCCGCGCAGGAGGCATCATATTACTTTCAGGCAAAAGTATAAAGACGGCCTTAATAAATTTCATAAAAACATTGTGTTTACAATGGGAATAAATGTGAGTCAAACATAATATTCTTCGAGCACTGGGCCTCTATCAAACGAGCACCCTCGAGAACCTCTTCGAAATAGTGCTCGACAGCTACTCGGCCTATGGCCGAACCCTGCGCCGCAACAGTGGTAGCATCCATCTCCGCCCAGTATGCTTTAACACGGGAAAGGGCCATCCGCGAGCCTTCTATGCACGCCGACCTCTTCATCGCATTGATGCGCGGCACCGCACCAAGGAACTGCTGCACTAAGCTGAAATAGCTGTTCGGCTTCGGCTTTTCCGGCCACAGCTGATCCACGACAGACCTCATGGCGAGTCCGGACAACCTATTGTGTTCGGCCCATTCGGCTAGCTGATCAGTCAATGGAAGCGGACGCTCTGGAACGTTAAATTGCGACCAGAACAGCTTGTCCACTTCACGATCTGTTTGATCTCGGAAGTATTTGGCCGCATCGACAGCGCTCGCCGCCAAGTCCATATATGCGTCTGCCGAACTCCACAGCCGATCCAGAGGGGCATACCGTGGATCCCCGAACTTCCTCCGCAACATGAAGGGCTTCCCAGCCGCAATATCCCCGGCTTCACGCAGCTCCTCCTTCTTCGCTCTCATAGCAGATTGGGTGTCTTTGGTCGTCATTGTGGCCTTTTCAAGGTCCGTCGCCTTCACTCGGTTTTCTTCTTCAAGGAGCTGGCAACGGTCGGTAGTGTCTTTTAACTTTACAGCCATCTTGGCCATTTTCTCTTTGCTCTCGCAATGCACGGCCTTCTCGGCCCTCAACTCTTCGACCGCCTTCAAAGCAGCCGCATTACTCCTCCTTGCTTGTTCTTTGGCTCGGGCAAGTTCCGCCCGAAGGATCTCCACGGTGGCAGCTCCATCTGCAGTCACAACATATTAAAGATACTAGCATCATGCTGCTCTTACTATGTGACATTCACCAGAAAGCATTACTTACCCTGTGCCTCGTCAAGCCGCTTGTTAACAAGCTCGATGTCGGCATCTGCCGCATCCATTTGCCGCTTTAGTTCGGCAAACTCATTAGTCCGGCTAGCCACCGGAGTTTCTACCACCTGCACATAAAGGCAGTTTGGTTACTACCTGGGACTATGATCCTCTCTTCGCCGCCGTTCTCGACGACAACCAGAGTCTCAGGGGCTACTATCTACACAGGGCACACCTAAAAATGTGCGGTACTATCAAAAAGTATCACGTACCTCAAAGCCTGTCAGTAGACTCATAATGGCTTCATGCAATCCGCTTTCGGCGGATGAAATTCTTTCCATCACCGTACCCATTAACGTACAGTGTTCTTCTGAGATGGCCGCTCGCTCCAACAGCTCCCTCAGTACGTCCGACCGCATACCAGACGGTGCCAGACTCTTTTGTTTGTTCTCTTCAAGAGCCGGACGCTGAGGACTTCGGGTGACTAAAGGATTATCTTCTGGCCTCACCGGATCCAGAGAGGCCCTCCGTGACGACACTTCAAGGTCGCCCGCTTCTTGAGCGGGGGAGTCCGGGGGAGGCGTTTCGCTCTCCATCATCTCCGGAAGAAGATCCCCCGAAGACGAGCTCTGCTGAGAAGGGCTAAGATCCGAACTGCAAGATAAATGCTTCGGTTATTTTCCTCAGAGGTAAAGTAGTATATCTTCACTATTAAAGCACCTTTTTACTTACGACTCGTTAGAAGGCAGATCCCCGCGCGGACTTTGTGCGTCAAGAGCACCCTCCAAATCTTCAGGGGTAGTCCTTGGTTTCCGAATCTTCAGGGGTAGTCCTCTTCCTTCCCCGGGGTGAGAGAATGCCAGATTCCTCCCCTTGGTTACCCTCCCTTACCGAGGCGCCCATTCCCTTGGTCGGAATGGGTAGCGGTGGAAGCCCGCTTTCTCCTCCTTTATTCCCCCCTTTATCTTCCTGTAAGGGCTCCGGGCAAGGTGCAAGCTCGAGCATCTTTTCCAGTACCGGATTTTCCAAGCCTTCCGGAAGGGGGGCCGAACACCGGATCATCTTCTCCTTTGTTATCTAGTCCCGGTCAAAGAGCGATTTCTTAGAATAACGTCATGATAAATGAAAGACGGTGTGTTCGGCTAGAGGATAACTTACTTGGTCGGCGGTGCGGTTGCTGCTCAGGCCCACGTCCTCGGTAGTATCCGGACACTCTATCTGGGGTCCGAAGAATGATCTATACATCTCCTCGTGCGTTAGGACGAGGAAATTCTGAATAGCGCACGGTCCTTCTGGGTTGAACTCCCACATGCGAAGGGGCCGGCGTTTGCATGGCTGGATTCATCGAACCAGCATGACTTGCATCACCATAATCAAACTAAAATCTCCTTCGAAGAGATCTTGAATGCGGCTCTGCAGTACAGGCACATCCTTGGCTGGACCCCAGCTTAGCCCTCTGCTAATCCATGACATCAGTTGTGGTGGAGGGCCTGAGCGGAAAGCAGGGGCAGCCGCCCACTTGGCACTTCTGGGAGCTGTGATGTAAAACCACTCCCGTTGCCATAATCCGGACACCTCTAGAATAGAACCCTTTGGCCATGGGGCTCCAGCAATCTTGCTTATTAATGCGCCTCCGCACGCTACATGCTGCCCCTCGACCATCTTCAGCTTCACGTCAAAGGTCTTGAGCCATAGGCCGAAGTGAGGGGTAATGCGGAGGACGGCCTCACATACAACAATAAATGCTGAGATATGGAGAAAGGAGTCCGGGGCTAGATCGTGGAAATCTAGACCGTAATAAAACATCAGCCCCCTAACGAAGGGATCCAGAGTGAGGCCTAGACCTTAGAGGAAGTGGGAGATGAACACGCCGTCTTCGTTGGGTTCAGGAGTAGGGATGACCTGCCCTCGGGCGGGCAGCCGATGTGAAACCTCGACGGTCAGGTATCTGGCCTCCCTCAACTTCTTGATATCTTCTTTTGTAACGGAGGAGGGCATCCACCGGCCTTGAAGGCTAGATCCGGACATGATTGAAGGTCCGAAGCACCTGACCCGGGCTTTGGGTGTTAGAACTCGAGGCGGGGAAAGGATTCGGTTGAGCACAGGAGGGAAAAAGTAAAAGCCTTGTCCCTTTATAAAGAGGGTGAATATCAAGCGTCCTCTCCGTAGCCGTTTGGGACTTGCCTATAATCTAGGAGTCCTAGATGCGGTTGGGTTGCCCACGCCCGTATTGATGAGAATCCTGTGATAAGGGGACACGATCTCTGCTTTGACAAGACGTGTCGAAAAACTGCCTCGTGTTATGTGCGGGGCTAGTTAAAGGAAACGATTCGAATAATCACCGGGCCATGGCATAAGGTCGTGTTGCCAAAACAAGTCAGAAAATTAGATTTGTGGAAATATTATTCTCTCTACAGTGGTATGTGGAACTTATTTTGCAGGGTCGGACACTATCCTTGTATTCAAATTCTTCCGTGATGTATTCGGAGGAGGAACCCGCCTTGCAATGCCGAAGACAATACTGCGCGCCGGACTCATCGTCATTGAAGCCTGGTTCAGGGGCTACTGAGGGAGTCCTGGATTAGGGGGTCTCCGGACAGCCGGACTATATTCTTTGGACGGACTGTTAGACTATGAAGATACAAGATTGAAGACTTCGTCTCGTGTCCAGATGGGACTCTACTTGGCGTGGAAGGCAAGCTAGGTAATAAGGATATGCATATCTCCGGTGTCTATATAAACCGGAGGGTTTTAGTCCATAGGACAACACACAATCATACCATAGGCTAGCTTCTAGGGTTTAGCCTCTCTGATCTCGTGGTAGATCTACTCTTGTACTACCCATATCATTAATATTAATCAAGCAGGACGTAGGGTTTTACCTCCATCAAGAGGGCCCGAACATGGGTAAAACTTCGTGTCCCCTGCCTCCTATTACCATCCGCCTAGACGCACAGTTCGGGACCCCCTACCCGAGATCCGCCGGTTTTGACACCGACAGTCATCAAGAACATTTTCTAACCTAGACAAGTTGTCTGCAACGGGGTTCTCAGCTCCCTTTCTACCAATAATATGCAAATCAAATTCTTGTAGCAGGAGAACCCATCTAATAAGTCTAGGTTTAGCATCTTTATTTTCCATAAGGTATTTAACAGTAGCATGATCAGTGTGAATAGTTACTTTAGAATCAACAATATAAGGTCTGAACTTATCACAAGCAAAAACAACTGCTAAACATTCTTTTTCAGTAGTAGCATAATTTCTCTGGGCATTGTCTAGAGTTTTACTAGCATATTGGATAACATTTAATTTCTTATCAACTCTTTACCCTAGAACAACACCTACAACATAATCACTAGCATCATGCATAACTTCAAAGGGTAAATTCCAATCAGGTGGCTGAACAATAGGTGCAGAAATCAATGCTTTCTTAAGTATTTCAAATTCTTCTACACAATCATCATCAAAGACAAAAGGAATATCTTTTTGCAATAGATTAGACAGAGGCCGAGAAATTTTTGAGAAGTCCTTAATGAACCTCCTATAAAAACCGGCGTGACCGAGGAAGCTTCTTATACCTTTAATGTCCTTGGGGCATGGCATCTTTTCAATAGCATCAACTTTAGCTTTATCAACTTCAATACCTCTTTCAGAAATTTTATGCCCCAAGACAATACCTTCATTAACCATAAAGTGGCATTTCTCCCAATTCAGAACAAGATTAGTTTCTTCACATCTTTGCAAAACTCGATAAAGGTTTCTCAAGCAATCATCAAAAGAGGATCCATAAACGAAGAAATCATCCATGAAAACTTCACATATCTTTTCACAAAAGTCAGAGAATATAGCCATCATGCATCTTTGAAAGGTAGCAGGTGCATTACATAAACCAAAAGGCATACGTCTATAAGAAAAAGTACCGAAAGGGCAAGTAAAAGTGGTCTTTGATTGATCATCGACTGACACAGGTATTTGAGAGAAGCCAGAGTAACCATCTAGAAAGAAAAATTGTGTATATTTGGATAATCTTTCTAGCATTTGATCAATAAACGGCAAAGGGTAATGATCTTTTTTAGTAGCCTTATTTAATTTGCATAAATCAATTACCATCCTATAACCCGTAATAGTTCTTTGCGGGATCAATTCATCTTTATCATTAGGAACAACAGTAATACCTCCCTTCTTGGGGACACAATGAACTGGACTTACCCACTTACTATCAGCAATGGGATAAATTATACCTGCCTCAAGGAGCTTTAATATTTCCTTTCTTACCACTTCTTTCATCTTAGGATTCAGCCGTCGTTGATGATCAATAACTGGTTTGGCGCCTTCCTCCAAATTTATTTCGTGTTGACATAGAGTGGGACTAATACCCTTAAGATCATCAAGAGTATATCCAATAGCAGCACAGTGCTTCTTTAGAGTTTTCAATAATTTCTCTTCCTCCTTCTCTGAAAGGTTAGCACTAATAATAATAGGATATATTTTCTTTTCATCAAGATAAGCATATTTAAGAGTATCAGGTAATGGTTTAAGCTCAAACACGGGATCACCCTTGGGTGGAGGAGGATCCCCTAGGAGTTCAACGGGTAAGTTGTGTTTCAGAATAGGTCCCTATTTAAAGAATACTTCATCTATTTTCCTTCGTTCATTCATGAACATATCATTTTCATGGTCTAGCAAATATTGTTCTAATGGATCAGTAGGAGGCACGACAATAGAAGCAAGACCAATAATTTCATCTTTACTAGGCAACTCTTTGTAATGGGGTTTGATACGTCTCCAACGTATCTATAATTTTTGATTGCTCCATGCTATATTATCTACTGTTTTGGACATTATTAGGCTTTATTATCCACTTTTATATTATTTTTGGGACTAACCTATTAACCGGAGGCCCAGCCCAGAATTGCTATTTTTTCCTGTTTTAGGGTTTTGAAGAAAAGGAATATCAAACAGAGTCCAAACGGAATGAAACCTTCGGGAATGTGATTTTCTCATCGAATACAACTCAGGATACTTGGACCCTACGTCAAGCCATGTAACAGGAGGCCACGAGGTAGGGGGCGCGCCTACCCCCCCATCTTAGGGCCTGTTTCGGAGCTCCGCCGGAGGGGGCATCGATCACGGAGGGCTTCTACATCAACACCATAGCCCCTCTGATGAAGTGTGAGTAGTTTACTTCAGACCTACGAGTCCGTAGTTAGTAGCTAGATGGCTTCTTCTCTCTTTTTGGATCTCAATACAATGTTCTCCCCCTCTCTTGTGGAGATCTATTCGATGTAATCTTCTTTTTGCGGTGTGTTTGTTGAGACCGATGAATTGTGGGTTTATGATCAAGTCTATCTATGAATAATATTTGAATCTTCTCCGAATTCTTTTATGTATGATTGGTTATCTTTGCAAGTCTCTTTGAATTATCAGTTTGGTTTGGCCTACTAGATTGATCTTTCTTGCAATGGGAGAAGTGCTTAGCTTTGGGTTCAATCTTGCGGTGTCCTTTCCCGGTGATAGTAAGGGCAGCAAGGCACGTATTGTATTGTTGCCATCGAGGATAACAAGATGGGGTTTTCTTCATATTGCATGAGTCTATCCCTCTACATCATGTCATCTTGCTTAAGGTGTTACTCTGTTTTTAACTTAATACTCTAGATGCATGCTGGACAGCGGTCGATGAGTGGAGTAATAGTAGTAGATGCAGGCAGGAGTCGGTCTACTTGTCTCGGACGTGATGCCTATATACATGATCATACCTAGATATTCTCATAACTATGCTCAATTCTGTCAATTGCTCAAAAGTAATTTGTTCACCCACCATAGAATACATATGCTCTCGAGAGAAGCCACTAGTGAAACCTATGGCCCCTGGGTCTATCTTTATCATATCAATCTCCTACCACTTAGTTATTTACTTTGCTATTTACTTTGCCTTTATTTTACTTTGCATCTTTATCATAAAAATACCAAAAATATTATCTTACCATATCTATCAGATCTCACTCTCGTAAGTGGCCCTATAGGGGTTGGCAACCCCTATTTGCGTTGGTTGCGAGGATTTATTTGTTTTGTGCAGGTGCGAGGGACTCGCGCACAGCCTCATACTGGATTGATATCTTGGTTCTCAAAAACCGAGGGAAATACTTACTCTACTTTGCTGCATCATCCCTTCCTCTTCGGGGAAAACCAAAGCAGTGCTAAAAGAGGTAGCAAGAAGGATTTTTGGCGCCGTTGCCGGGGAGGTCTACGCAAAAGTCAACATACCAAGTACCCAACACATACCCTTATCTTCCGCATTACATTATTTGCCATTTGCCTCTCGTTTTCCTCTCCCCCACTTCACCCTTGTCATTTTATTTGCCCCCCTCTCTCTATCCTCCCTCTATTTGCCTCCTTTTGCCCGCTTGCTTTTTGTTTGCTTGTGTGTTAGTTTGCTTGCTTGTCACGATGGCTCAAGATAATACTAAATTGTGTGACTTCACCAATACCAACAACAATGATTTTATTAGCACTCCGATTGCTCCTCTTATCGATGCTGAATCTTGTGAAATTAATGCTGCTTTGCTGAATCTTGTTATGAAAGATCCGTTCTCCGGCCTTCCTAGTGAAGATACCGCTACCCATCTAAATAGCTTCGTTGATTTGTGTGACATGCAAAAGAAGAAAGATGTGGATAATGATATTGTTAAATTGAAGCTATTTCCTTTTTCGCTTAGAGAACGTGCTAAAGCATGGTTTTCGTCTTTGCCTAAAAATAGTATTGATTCATGGAACAAGTGCAAAGATGCTTTTATCTCTAAGTATTTTCCTCCTGCTAAGATCATCTCTCTTAGAAACAATATTATGAATTTTAAGCAACTTGATCACGAACATGTTGCACAAGCTTGGGAGAGAATGAATTAATGATACGTAATTGCCCTACTCATGGTTTAAATTTGTGGATGATTATACAAAACTTTTATGCCGGATTGAATTTTGCTTCTAGAAATCCTTTAGATTCGGCCGCGGGAGGTACTTTTATGGAAATCACTTTAGGAGAAGATACTAAACTCCTAGATAATCTTATGGTTAATTATTCTCAATGGCATACTGAAAGATCTACTAATAAAAAGGTGCATGCGATAGAAGAAATTGATGTTTTGAGTGGAAAGATGGATGAACTTATGAAATTATTTGCTAATAAGAGTGTTTCTTCTGATCCTAATGATATGCCCTTGTCTACTTTGATTGAGAATAATAATGAATCTATGGATGTGAATTTTGTTGGTAGGAACAATTTTGGTAATAACGCGTATGGAGGAAATTTCAACCCTAGGCCTTATCCTACTAATCCCTCTAATAATTATGGTAATTCCTACAACAATTCTTATGGAAATTATAATAAGATGCCCTCTGATTTTGATTCTAATATTAAAGAATTTATTACTTCGCAAAAGAATTTTAATGCTATGATTGAAGAAAAATTGCTTAAGATTGATGATTTGGCTAGGAACGTTGATAGAATTGCTCTTGATGTTGATTCTTTGAAACTTAGATCTATTCCACCTAAGCATGATATCAATGAGTCTCTCAAAGCCATGAGAATTTCCATTTATTAGTGCAAAGAAAGAACCGCTAGGATGCGTGCTAAGAAAGATGCCTTTATAAAAGCGTGTTCTTCTAGTTCCTATGAAAATAATGATGAAGATCTAAAAGTTATTGATGTGCCCCCTATTAAATCTTTGTTTTGCAATATGAATCTTGATAATGATGGGACTGAATACGATCCACCTTTACCTAGAAGGCGTTCCAAGAATTCTGAATCTTTTGATCTTGATGCTAAATTTTATAAAAGTGGGATTGAAGAAATTAAAACCCTAGATGTTGCTAAACCCACTATTATGGATTTCAAGGAATTTGACTATGAAAATTGCTCTTTGATTGATTGTATTTCCTTGTTGCAATCCGTGCTAAATTCTCCTCACGCTTATAGTCAAAATAAAGCGTTTACTAAACATATCGTTGATGCCTTGATGCAATCTTATGAAGAAAAACTTGAATTGGAAGTTTCTATCCCTAGAAAACTTTATGATGAGTGGGAACCAACTATTAAAATTAAAATTAAAGATCATGAATGCTATGCTTTATGTGATTTGGGTGCTAGTGTTTCCACGATTCCAAAGACTTTGTGTGATTTGTTAGGTTTCCGTGATTTTGATGATTGCTCTCTAAAATTGCACCTTGCGGACTCCACTATTAAGAAACCTATGGGAAGAATTAATGATGTTCTTATTGTTGCAAATAGGAATAATGTGCCCGTAGATTTTATTGTACTTGACATAGATTGCAATCCTTCATGTCCTATTATTCTTGGTAGACCTTTCCTTCGAACGATTGGTGCAATTATTGATATGAAGGAAGGAAATATTAGATTCCAATTTCCATTAAGGAAAGGCATGGAACACTTTCCTAGAAAGAAAATTAAATTACCTTACGAATCTATTAAAGAGATAAAGGCTAGCCTAGATACAAACTTCCGTAACATGCGTAATCTTTCTTCTACCATTAATAGCCATGTGCTTTATCAAAATAGAAGGATTAATTCTATAGATAGCAAGTTTGATCTTCTCTTTCCTAATACCAAAGATGGCAATACCTAGATCTATTCTTGCTTGTTATGCCTAGCTAGGGGCGTTAAACGATAGCGCTTGTTGGGAGGCAACCCAATTTTATTTTTATTCCTTGCTTTTTGCTCCTGTTTAGTAATAAATAAATTATCTAGCCTCTGTTTTGGTTGTGCCTTTTGTGTTTAATTAGTGTTTGTGCCAAGTAGAACCGTTGGGAAGACTTGGGGAAAGTCTTGTTGAACTTGCTGTAAAAAACAGATACTTTAGCGCTCACGAGAACTGCTGTCATTTTTATTTGGAAATTGATATTTAGTTAATTCTTTTTTAAGATGATTAATAGATAAACTCCTCACGTCCAGAAATTTATTTTAGAATTTTTGGGGTTCCAGATCTTGCGCTAGCTACAGATTACTACAGACTGTTCTGTTTTTGACAGATTCTGTTTTTCGTGTGTTGTTTGCTTATTTTGATGGATCTATGGCTAGTAAAATAGTTTATAAACCATAGAGAAGTTGGAATACAGTAGGTATAACACCCATATAAATAAATAATGAGTTCATTACAGTACCTTGAAGTGGTCTTTTATTTTCTTTCGCTAACGGAGCTCACGAGATTTTCTACTTTAAGTTTTGTGTTATGAAGTTTTCAAGTTTTGGGTAAAGATTTGATGGATTATGGAAGAAGGAGTGGCAAGATCCTAAGCTCGGGGATGCCCATGGAACCCCCAAGATAATCTAAGGACACCTAAAAGCCAAAGCTTGGGGATGCCCCGGAAGGCATCCCCTCTTTCGTCTACTTCTATCGGTAACTTTACTTGGAGCTATATTTTTGTTTACCACATGATATGTGTTTTGCTTGGAGCATCTTGTATGATTTGAGTCTTTGCTTGTTATTTTACCACAATCATACTTGCTGTACATACCTTTTGAGAGAGCCATATATGATTTGGAATTTATTAGAATACTCTATGTGCTTCACTTATATCTTTTAGAGCACGGTGGTGGATTTGTTTTATAGAAACTATTGATCTCTCATGCTTCACTTAGATTATTTTGAGAGTCTTAAATAGCATGGTAATTTTCTTAAAATCGTAATATGCTTGTTATGCAAGATTAATAATAAAACTTTCTTATGAGTGTGTTGAATACTATGAGAAGTTTGATACTTGATAATTGTTTTGAGATATGGAGATGGTGATATTAAAGTCATGCTAGTTGAGTAGTTGTGAAATTGAGAAATACTTGTGTTGAAGTTTGTGATTCCCGTAGCATGCACGTATGGTGAACCGTTATGTGATGAAGTCGGAGCATGATTTATTTATTGATTGTCTTCCTTATGAGTGGCGGTCGGGGACGAGCGATGGTCTTTTCCTACCAATCTATCCCCCTAGGAGCATGCGCGTAATACTTTGCTTTGATAACTTGTAGATTTTTGCAATAAGTATATGAGTTCTTTATGACTAATGTTGAGTCCATGGATTATACGCACTCTCACCCTTCCACCCTTGCTAGCCTCTCTAATACCGCGCACCTTTCGCCGGTATCATACACCCACCATATACCTTCCTCAAAACAGCCACCATACCTACCTATTATGGCATTTCCATAGCCATTCCGAGATATATTGCCATGCAACTTTCCACCGTTCCGTTTATGACACACTCCATCATTGTCATATTGCTTAGCATGATCATGTAGTATCGTATTTGTGGAAAAGCCACCATTCATAATTGCATATCCCGGTACACCGCAGGAGGCATTCACATAGAGTCATATTTTGTTCTAAGTATCGAGTTGTAATTGTTGAGTTGTAAGAAAAATAAAAGTGTGATGATCATCATTATTAGTGCATTGTCCCAGTGAGGAAAGGATGATGGATGATTCCCCCACAAGTCGGGATGAGACTCCGGACGGAAAATAAATAAAAGAGGCCAAAGAAGCTGTAACACCCTCCATGCGACTATAGCTCCCACGTGTCGAGGCACGACTTAGAGACATAATCGCATTGAAGGCATATGTCGCAAGTTAGGCAATCTTCACAAACAACCCATGTAATGTAATGATAAAAGGGGAGATAACATAGTTGGCTTACACTCGCCACGTCAATCAAGTACATAAATAACATTACAACATCCAAACACTCATGGCCCGACTACGGCGCCAAAATAAAAGAGAACCCAACATGCGACACGGTCCCAATCACCCCCAACTGGGCACCATTACTGATCATCGGGAAAGGAAACATAGTATCATTGAGAGTCTTCGTCGAACTCCCACTTGAGCTCATATGCGTCTCCTGGAGCGGAATCATCGGACCCTGCATCTGGTGTAATAGTAATCTGTGAGCCACAGGGACTCAGCAATCTCGCACCCTCGCGATCAAGACTATTCAAGCTTATAGGTATGGCAAGGTAAAAATATGAGTGGAGCTGCAGCAAGCGACTAGCAAGCATGGTGGCTAACTTATTCGCAAAAGAGAGCGAGAAGAGGAGGCAAAGCACGAGCGAGAAACTAGAGAACAACCTGCGCAAACATTACTCCAACACCGTGTTCACTTCCCGGACTCCGCCGAGAAGAGGCCATCACGGTAACACACTCAGTTGATTCATTTTAATTAAGTTAAGGTTCAAGTTATCTACAACCGGACGTTAACAAATTCCCATCTGCCCATAACCGCGGGCACGGCTTTCGAAAGTTCAATCCCTGCAGGGGAGTCCCAACTTAGCCCAGGACAAGCTCTCACGGTCAACGAAGGAATAGACCTCCTCCCAAGACGTTCCGATCAGACTCGGTATCTCGGTAACTCAAGACACTTCGACAGGTTAAAACAAGACCAGCAACACCGCTCAAATGTGCCGGCAAATCCCGATAGGAGCTGCACATATCTCTTTCTCAGGGCACACTCAGATGAGCGCTCCATACAACTAAAACCAAACCTCGAGTTTCCCGGAGGGGGCGCTGCACAGGACTCTAGTTTGGACCAACACTCAGAGGAGCACTGGCTCGGGGGGGTTAAAATAAGATGACCCGCGGACTCCGGAAACCCGAGGGAAAAAGAGGCTAGGCGGCAAATGGTAAGACCAAGGTTGGGCATTGCTGGAAAAGCTTTAATCAAGGCGAACTATCAAGGGGTTCCCATTATAACCCAATCGCGTAAGGAACGCAAAATCCGGGAACATAACACCGATATGACGGAAACTAGGGCGGCAAGAGTGGAACAAAACACTAGGCGAGAGGCCGAGCCTTCCACCATTTACCAAGTATATAGATGCATTAAGATAACATAGCAATGTAATGATATCCCAACAAGTAAATAAATGTTCCAACAAGGAACGGCCTCCAATCTTCACCGGCAACTAACAACGCTATAAGAGGGGCTGAGCAAAGCGGTAACATAGCCAATCAACGGTTTGCTAGGACAATGGTGGGTTAGAGGTTTGACATGGCAATTTAGGAGGCTTTCAAGCAAGTGGTAGGCATCGTAGCAATGGCATAGCAAAAGAGCGAGCAAACTAGCATAGCAAAGATAGTAGTGATTTCGAGGGTATGATCATCTTGCCTGCACAGTTGTCAGAGTTGACTGGATCCTCGAAAGCAAACTCAACGGGCTCCTCGTTAGCGAACTCGTCTCCCGGCTCTACCCAAACAAGACAAACAAGCAACAAGGATACAATCAACCACGTGCAAACTCAATCAACACGATGCAAAGATGATATGCTATGCGGGATGCGATGTGGGATGCAAAATGCAAGATATGACAGGAAATGCATGAACCTTGCCTCAACATGGAAATCCAAGTGTGCCACTGGAAAGATGAGATGAAATCACTTGAAAACGATATAAAGAACGCCGGAATCGGAGTTACGGTTTGGAAATGGCAAGCGATTCAAATATGACACCGGTCTGCGATTTACAACAAGTAGGCATCTAAATGCAATGAGATGAACATGCTACAGCACCCAAACATGACAACAAAATACATGGAAGGGATGCACACAAGATGCTTAACAAAAGTCTATCACTGAGCTACGGCCAATTCATCCATTAACAGGTTCAAACAAGCATGGCAAAAACGCAAATGGTAAACAGATCTCAGACTTAGTGAAATTAACACTTGTCTGGAATTTCAGATCATATAGCCCTCTTCGGAGCAACAAAACAACATGCTACAGGATCTGAACATGACAAAGAAATACATGGCATGGAGCTACTCAACAAGCTTAACAAAAGTCCCTTAGTGACCTTGAGCCAAAAGGGATCACAAAATATACTAACAAGCACACGAACATAGCAAAAACATAATCAGTTTTCAGACTTAGTGAAAACTGGGACATGCTGAAACATAACTCACGAAGGCATGTTTACGAGCTCGATGCACTCACCACGGTGCAAGTCATGGCAAGAAAAGCATACACCCATAAAGAAGGCACAAAATACAAACTATAAATGGCAAGAACAATGGCATAGCATGCACGGATCAACTACAATAACATCGGCAAAATCGCAAACAAGTTGACGATCTGCCCAGATTCACAACGAAGCAAAAGTAGAGCTCGATTGAATCAAGCTAGGTTGCTCCATAATTGCAAACAAAGACATGGATGGATAGATCACTACAAGATTAACAAAACTCCCTTACTGATCATCCTCAAAAGAGGCACGAGTCACTAGGAAATAGCATGAACATATGGCATCATGAACTAAATAATCCCAGACTTAGTGAAAACTACTAAGTCCCAGAAAACAGAATTAGCAAGTGCACCACTTTGCAAGCTTGCACAAGTCACCACACACGTCCTAAAAATACATGGGTTGCACCTCTGGATAGATGACAAAACCCTTAACAAAACATATGTAGAACTCACGGGCATAGCATGCACACAATAATCATGGCAAAAATGACAAAAGTGCTAAACGGAGTAGCAGATCTGACAATTAACTCACGAAGCCTCCTTCTAATAGCATTTCGGGCATCAAGATGAGCTCAAATGAAAATGATTAATGGAATGAAATGATGTACTCTCTGAGACGAACATTTTGATATGCTATATGCCCAAATCGGAGCTACGGATGCGGAGATATCACAGGTCAAAGTTTGCCATAAAAATTAGGATTCCGGGGAGAAAAAGTCAACCGAGGGGATTTTCCAGATCCAGATCCAGCGCAGTTCCCGATGCACTCGCCGGAGTCCGGCCGGAGTAGGGCGTGGAGGAGGCGGCTGAGCTCTCCGGAGCCGGATCCGGCCACGGGAACGCGGGGCGGCGAGGTGGGACGAGACGGCGGTGGTGGACGGAGGCGAGCGGCGGCGGACGGAGGCGAGCGGCGCTCCTCTCCGGCGAGGTCGTGTGGCGACCGGAGCAGGCGCGGCGGAGGGCGGCGCGGTACGGCGGCGTCGGGCGCGAGGGAGGCGTGGAGTCGGGCGGCGGTGGATCGATGTGGGCCGCAGGGGCCTGAGGCGGGCCGGCCGGGCCTCGGGCGGCGCGGTGAACTGGGGACCCGCCCGGGACACGTGGCGCGCCCTGGTTCATCGCGGGCGGCGGCGACTTGTCCGGCCGGCACGGACGTGTCCGGCGCGGCGCGGAGATCTTTAGTTTTTAGGGTTAGGGGGGAGAGGATCCGCGAATTGGAATGGGGGGTGTTTAAATAGGCATAGAGGGAGCTAGGAGAGTCCAAATGAGGTGCGGTTTTCGGCCACACGATCGTGATCGAACGCTCTAGGTGATGGAGCAGAGTTTGGTGGGTTTTGGGACAAATTGGAGGGGTGTTGGGCTGCAACACACACGAGGCCTTTTCGGTCCCTCGGTTAACCGTTGGAGTACCAAACGAAGTCCAAATGGTACGAAACTTGACAGGCGGTCTACCGGTAGTAAACCAAGGCCGCTTGGCAAGTCTCGGTCCAATCCGGAAATGTTTAGTCCCCACACATGAAAGAAAGCTAGAAATGACCATCGGAGGAGAACGAAGCGCCGGAATGCAAAACGGACAACGGGGAAAATGCTCGAATGCATGAGATGAACACGTATGCAAATGCAAAGCACATGACGACATGAAATGAGATGCATGACAAAGACAACAACACACGGATACAAAACCCGAACCCGAGGAAATAAATATAACTTAACGCCGGGAATGGCAAGAGTTGGAGTACAAATAGGGAAAGTTACATCCGGGGTGTTACAACACTCCACCACTACGAAAGGATCTCGTCCCGAGATCTAGGACTGAAAGAACTCTGGGTACTCAGAACGGAGGTGATCCTCGTGTTCCCAGGTAGCTTCACAGTCGAAATGGTGTGACCACTTGACTTTGAGAAATTTGATTGACTTGTTGCGAGTCTTGCGTTCAGTCTCTTCAAGAATAGCAACTGGGTGCTCACGATAAGAGAGATCTTCTTGGAGCTCAATGTCCTCGAAGTTGACGGTGCGGTCAGGAGTCTTGAAGCACTTTCGAAGCTGAGAGACATGGAACACGTCATGAACATTTGCAAAGTTTGAAGGAAGCTCGAGTTGATAGGCGAGGTCGCCTCTCTTGCTTACAATCTTGAAAGGTCCCACGTATCTGGGGGTAAGCTTCCCTTTGATACCGAAGCGACGAGTACCTTTCATAGGAGAGACACGGAGGTAAACATGATCTCCGATCTCGAAAGCCAAATCACGGTGCTTACTATCATAGTAGCTCTTCTGGCGGGATTGGGCTGCTTTGAGGTTATCTCGAATGACTTTGCACATTTCTTCTGCTTCTGTGATTAAGCCATTACCCAAAAGCTGACGTTCACCGGTTTCAGACCAGTTGAGAGGGGTACGACACTTCCTGCCATACAGAATTTCAAATGGGGCCTTGCCCGAACTTGCTTGAAAACTGTTGTTGTAGGAGAATTCAGCATAAGGAAGACAATCCTCCCACTTCATGCCGAAGGAGATCACACAAGCCCTGAGCATATCTTCAAGAATCTGGTTGACACGCTCGACTTGACCGCTAGTTTGAGGATGGAAAGCTGTGCTGAAGCGGATGTTAGTGCCCATGGCCTTCTGAAAAGAATCCCAAAACTTCGAGGTAAAGATGCTCCCACGGTCTGAAGAGATCACTTGAGGAATACCGTGCAGAGAGACAATACGAGAGGTATATAGTTCCGCCAATTGAGCTGCAGTGATTGACTCTTTGATAGGCAGAAAGTGAGCCACTTTGGTGAGTTTGTCGATGACAACGAATATAGCATCATTGCCACGCTTAGACTTTGGAAACCCAGTCACGAAGTCCATTTCAATGTGGTCAAACTTCCATTCTAGAATGGCAAGAGGTTGGAGGAGACCAGCTGGCCTTTGGTGTTCTGCCTTCACTCTTCTGCAGACATCACATTCATTCACGAATTGAGCGATCTCGCGCTTCATTCGAGTCCACCAATAAGCTTGCTTAAGGTCCTGATACATCTTCGTGCTCCTAGGGTGGATGGAGAGGAGAGAATTGTGAGCCTCGTTCAAGATCACTTTACGGAGGTCACCTTTGGGCACAACAATACGATTCTTGAAGAAGAGAGTGTCCTTGTCATCAAGGCGGTAGCACTTGTACTTGGACTGACTCTTGGCAATCCCAATCTTCACCTTTTTCACCATAGCATCAAGAAGCTGGGCTTGGAGAATCTGGTCTTCTAAGGTAGGAGAGACTTGAAGGTTGGTGAGGAAACCTTGAGGAACAACTTGCAGATTAAGTTTGCGGAATGCTTCACAAAGCTCGGGTTGATAAGGCTTAAGAATCAGATTGTTGCAGTAGGCTTTCCTGCTCAAAGCGTCAGCAATCACATTGGCCTTGCCTGGAGTATACTCAATACTCGGATTATACTCTTGAATCATTTCGACCCATCGAGTTTGCTTGAGGTTGAGATTAGGCTGAGTGAAGATGTACTTGAGACTCTTGTGATCAGTGAAAATGTCCACTTTTCTTCCCAATAGAAGATGTCTCCAAGTCAAAAGAGCATGCACAACTGCCGCCAACTCGAGATCATGAGTGGGGTAGTTCTTCTCATTAGGCTTCAACTGGCGAGATGTATAAGCAGCAACTTTCTTCTCTTGCATCAATACTGCGCCAAGACCTTGGAAAGAGGCATCACAAAAGACCTCGTACGGCTTGGATTCATCAGGCGGAGTCAGAACTGGAGCAGTGATCAATTTCTCTTTCAAAGTGTTGAAAGCAATATCACACTCCGGAGACCAAACGTACTTGACGTGCTTCTGAAGAAGATTTGAGAGAGGCTTCGCGATCTTAGAAAAGTTTTCAACGAATCTTCGGCAATAGCTTGCTAGACCGAGAAAACTGCGGAGTTGCTTCACGTTCTGAGGAGGTTCCCAATTCACAATTGCAGACACCTTCTTAGGATTCACGGCAATGCCCTTGGCAGAGATGATATGACCAAGATAAAGAACCTCATCAAGCCAAAATTCACACTTGGAGAACTTGGCGTAGAACTGATGTTCCCTGAGCTTATCAAGAACCAAACGCAAGTGCTTGGCATGATCTTCCTTGTTCTTGGAGAAAACCAAAATGTCGTCGAGATAGACCAAAACGAAGTCATTGGTGTAGGCGTTGAAGATGAAGTTCATCATGCGAGAGAACGTCGGAGGAGCGTTGGCGAGGCCAAAAGACATGACAATGTATTCATAAGAACCAAAGCTTGTTTTGAATGCTGTCTTGGGAATATCTTCTTCACGAATGCGAATCTGGTGATAACCCATACGGAGATCAAGCTTGGAGAATACTTGGGCACCTTTGAGTTGTTCGAACAGCTCATTGATGTTGGGAAGTGGGTATTTGTTCTTGATGGTCTTCTTGTTCACTGGATGGTAATCAACACAAAGTCGGTCCGTTCCATCCTTCTTCTTCACAAAAAGAACACCACAACCCCACGGAGAAGAACTAGGCCGGATGAGACCCATTTTCTCTTGCATATCGAGTTGCTTCTTCAGCTCTTTCAACTCTTCAGGTCCGAGCTTGTAAGGACATTTGCACACAGGTTCCGTGCCGGGCTCAAGATCAATAATGAATTCAACTGGGCGGTGCGGAGGCATTCCTGGAAGCTCTTCTGGAAAGACGTCTTGATATTCGCAAACGACTGGAATTTGAGAGATGGCATCCAATTCACCCTTCTCATTGAGAGAAAATAGACAGATAGTATTATCCCGAGCGGCAAAGACAATTACATACTCAGACGAATGAGTCAATTGAATCTGCCTTGCAGCACAATCAAGATGTGCCTTGTGCTTAGAAAGCCAATCCATTCCGAGAATAAGATCAATATCCGAGTTACCAAGAACAATTGGGGAAGAAAGGAACTTGTAGTCACCCAATGTGATAGTAACCTCAGGGACGCAGGTGTTAGCTGTCATCTGCTTGCCCGGTGACACAATTTGCAAGGAACTTTGCAGATACTGATAATCACACTCATACTTTGATGCAAAAGGTTTGGAAATGAAGCAATGCGATGCACCCATGTCAAAAAGAACTTTTGCAGGAATATCATTAATAGGAAGGTTACCCATGATCACATCTGACGAGTCCTCTGCCTGAGCCGCATTCACCATATTGACCTTGGCGAACTTGGGGTTATGCTTGACCACAGCTGTACTTGTCGATCTGACAGGAGGAGGAGGAAGACGCCTCTGGTTGAGACACTTGTTGGCATAGTGACCCTTCTGTTGGCACTTGTTGCACGTGACCTCTGAAAGCGGACGGTGATACGGAACACTCGATCTTGGAGCTTGAGACGAAGTCTTGTTCTGAAAGCCAGGGTTGGGTGGGTAGGAAGAACCACTGCCACCTTTGCTCTTCTGCTGATACGGCTGATGGAACGGAGGAGGAAGCCAAAACTTCTGCTGCTTGGCCACTTGAGTAGAAGAAGAAGGAGTAACATCTCTGACTCGCTTCTTGGAAGCATCACACCTCAACTGAGCAGCCTCTTGCTTCAGTGCCATGTTGTAGAACTCATCGTACCTCAAGGGCTCAAAGAGAACAAGAGCGAGCTGAATATCTTCTCTGAGACCAGCCTTGAACTCGTATATCATGCTCTTCTCATCAGGTACGTCTTGCTTAGCAAAGCGGGCGAGTTTCTGGAACAACTTGTTGTAGTCATAGACAGACAAAGAGCCTTGCTTCAGATTGCGGAATTCCTCACGCTTGCTTTCAACCACGCTCTGGGGAATATGATGAGCTTGGAAATCTCAACGGAGATCATCCCAAGTGATAAAACGTCCACCTCTGGAATCCTTGTACTGCTGGAACCATTCTGCAGCTTGATCTTTGAGTTGGAAGGAAGCGAACTTGACAAAGTCCTCAGGCCTGACGTTACTGCACTCGAAATGCTTACACAGATCCACAAGCCAATCGTCAGCATCGGTTGCCTCAACACAATTGCTGAAAGTCTTTGGCCCGTTAGCAAGGAACTGGTTGAGTGTAGCAAAGTGACTCTGATTGCTGCCTAGATTCCCATGACTGCCTTGATTGCGCTCTTGAAGAATTTGCATGATCAGCTGTGTGTTTGCATTGGTTGCGGCCATCACAGCTTGCCATGCCTCTGGAGGAGGTGGAGGCAGTGGCGGATCAGGATTCGGAGTCGTGCGCATTGGAGGAGCCATCCTGAAGAGGGTGACCACCATTAGCACATTGATAGATAAATATTGAAGCTGAATCCAACAGAATGAAAATTGCAACATATAGTCTTCACATCCGAACAAAATGAATGAATGCATTCCTCTTGAAATGGTCACATATCCATAAATTGAGAAGCCACGTAGAATTAAGGTAGAGAAATAAATCAACAAGGTACGGATCAAGAATGAATAATCGGTAAGAAATCCCAATCTCAAACCAATATCCGTGGAAGAAGAACTAGAGCTACTAGAATTCCCACCTACGAAACTCCCGAACCTTTCCGGTTATGCAATCAGGTGTTGGGGATACAGGGGAAGCATAATATCTCACCCAAACTAGCAAATCCTACATCCAGCTGTATCTATCCTTCAACACATAACCAAGAAACCTTCGGAAACCATCTACCTCAACCTTCGAAAAGCATCCGTTATACAAGTTATGGCGATACTCCCGAACTCCTGCCCCAGTACTGAGTGGCGTCGAGGTTATCTCACCAACAAACTACATAAAAGAGATTTTCGATGTCGGCGTACTAAACTCAGGTATTCCAAAATTGCAACGATAAAATTATGATGACAACACCTCAGAGCTCAACTCCCCGGGACACTTCCACTAAACCCCTGACAGGAGGCACCAAGTCAATGTTCTCATCATAAAACCATCGGAACGATTCCAAGATACCCGCGTGATCCTAAAATTTTTTTTAGTGAAATTTGAGAAGAGAAGAGTCAAAATTCTACGCCAGGATGCCTTACCAGAGTGATGAGGAGACTGGGAAGTAAAAATAATTCCAAAACTCTCCGATATATAATTCCTAAATGACTCAAAACATTTTTCTAGACACAACTCGGCCGCTAAAAACGATCAAGCAATGGGGATCCTAAGGTCGGGGAAGGCTCTGATTACCAACTTGTAACACCCTCGATGCGACTATAGCTCCCACATGTCGAGGCACGACTTAGAGACATAATCGCATTGAAGGCATATGTCACAAGTTAGGCAATCTTCACAAACAACCCATGTAATGTAATGATAAAAGGGGAGATAACATAGTTGGCTTACACTCGCCACGTCAATCAAGTACATAAATAACATTACAACATCCAAACACTCATGGCCCGACTACGGCGCCAAAATAAAAGAGAACCCAACATGCGACACGGTCCCAATCACCCCCAACTGGGCACCATTACTGATCATCGGGAAAGGAAACATAGTATCGTTGAGAGTCTTCGTCGAACTCCCACTTGAGCTCATACGTGTCTCCTGGAGCGGAATCATCGGGCCCTGCATCTGGTGTAATAGTAATCTGTGAGCCACAGGGACTCAGCAATCTCGCACCCTCGCGATCAAGACTATTCAAGCTTATAGGTATGGCAAGGTAAAAATATGAGTGGAGCTGCAGCAAGCGACTAGCAAGTATGGTGGCTAACTTATTCGCAAAAGAGAGCGAGAAGAGGAGGCAAAGCACGAGCGAGAAACTAGAGAACAACCTGCGCAAACATTACTCCAGCACCGTGTCCACTTTCCGGACTCCGCCGAGAAGAGGCCATCACGGTAACACACTCAGTTGATTCATTTTAATTAAGTTAAGGTTCAAGTTATCTACAACCGGACGTTAACAAATTTCCATTTGCCCATAACCGCGGGCACGGCTTTCGAAAGTTCAATCCCTGCAGGGGAGTCCCAACTTAGCCCAGGACAAGCTCTCACGGTCAACGAAGGAATAGACTTCCTCCCAAGACGTTCCGATCAGACTCGGTATCTCGGTAACTCAAGACACTTTGACAGGTTAAAACAAGACCAGCAACACCGCCCGAATGTGCCGACAAATCCCGATAGGAGCTGCACATATCTCTTTCTCAGGGCACACTCAGATGAGCACTCCATACAACTAAAACCAAACCTCGAGTTTCCCCGAGGGGGTGCTGCACAGGACTCTAGTTTGGACCAACACTCAGAGGAGCACTAGCCCGGGGGGGGGGGGGTTAAAATAAGATGACCCGCGGGCTCCGGAAACCCGAGGGAAAAAGAGGCTAGGCGGCAAATGGTAAGACCAAGGTTGGGCATTGCTGGAAAAGCTTTAATCAAGGCGAACTATCAAGGGATTCCCATTATAACCCAATCGCGTAAGGAACGCAAAATCCGGGAACATAACACCGATATGACGGAAACTAGGGCGGCAAGAGTGGAACAAAACACTAGGCGAGAGGCCGAGCCTTCCACCCTTTACCAAGTATATAGATGCATTAAGATAACATAGCAATATAATGATATCCCAACAAGTAAATAAATGTTCCAACAAGGAACGTCCGGCAATCTTCACCTGCAACTAGCAACGCTATAAGAGGGGCTGAGCAAAGCGGTAACATAGCCAATCAACGGTTTGCTAGGACAATGGTGGGTTAGAGGTTTGACATGGTAATTTAGGAGGATTTCAAGCAAGTGGTAGGCATCGTAGCAATGGCATAGCAAAAGAGCGAGTAAACTAGCATAGCAAAGATAGTAGTGATTTCCAGGGTATGATCATCTTACCTGCACAGTTGTCAGAGTTGACTGGATCCTAGAAAGCAAACTCAACGGGCTCCTCGTTAGCGAACTCGTCTCCCGGCTCTACCCAAACAAGACAAACAAGCAACAAGGATACAATCAACCACGTGCAAACTCAATCAACACGATGCAAAGATGATATGCTATGCGGGATGCGATGCGGGATGCAAAACGCAAGATATGACAGGAAATGCATAAACCTGGCCTCAACATGGAAATCCAAGTGTGCCACTGGAAAGATGAGATGAAATCGCTTGAAAACGATATAAAGAACGCCGGAATCGGAGTTACGGTTTGGAAATGGCAAGCGATTCAAATATGACACCGGTCTGCGATTTACAACAAGTAGGCATCTAAATGCAATGAGATGAACATGCTACAGCACCCAAACATGACAACAAAATACATGGAAGGGATGCACACAAGATGCTTAACAAAAGTCTATCACTGAGCTACGGCCAATTCATCCATTAACAGGTTCAAACAAGCATGGCAAAAACGCAAATGGTAAACAGATCTCAGACTTAGTGAAATTAACACTTGTCTGGAATTTCAGATCATATAGCCCTCTTCGGAGCAACAAAACAACATGCTACAGGATCTGAACATGACAAAGAAATACATGGCATGGAGCTACTCAACAAGCTTAACAAAAGTCCCTTAGTGACCTTGAGCCAAAAGGGATCACAAAATATACTAACAAGCACACGAACATAGCAAAAACATAATCAGTTTTCAGACTTAGTGAAAACTGGGACATGCTGAAACATAACTCACGAAGGCATGTTTACGAGCTCGATGCACTCACCACGGTGCAAGTCATGGCAAGAAAAGCATACACCCATAAAGAAGGCACAAAATACAAACTATAAATGGCAAGAACAATGGCATAGCATGCACGGATCAACTACAATAACATCGGCAAAATCGCAAACAAGTTGACGATCTGCCCAGATTCACAACGAAGCAAAAGTAGAGCTCGATTGAATCAAGCTAGGTTGCTCCATAATTGCAAACAAAGACATGGATGGATAGATCACTACAAGATTAACAAAACTCCCTTACTGATCATCCTCAAAAGAGGCACGAGTCACTAGGAAATAGCATGAACATATGGCATCATGAACTAAATAATCCCAGACTTAGTGAAAACTACTAAGTCCCAGAAAACAGAATTAGCAAGTGCACCACTTTGCAAGCTTGCACAAGTCACCACACACGTCCTAAAAATACATGGGTTGCACCTCTGGATAGATGACAAAACCCTTAACAAAACATATGTAGAACTCACGGGCATAGCATGCACACAATAATCATGGCAAAAATGACAAAAGTGCTAAACGGAGTAGCAGATCTGACAATTAACTCACGAAGCCTCCTTCTAATAGCATTTCGGGCATCAAGATGAGCTCAAATGAAAATGATGCAATGGAATAAAATGATGTACTCTCTGAGGCGAACATTTTGATATGCTATATGCCCAAATCAGAGCTACGGATGCGAAAGTTATGGAGCCGCGAACAGGAGCATATGGATCAAGAATTTTGGGACTTAGTAAAAGATCAACCTCTCCTAGGGTTTACTGTAGCTGTGAACCGGATCGGATCTCGCGCACTATTCACCGGTGGATCCGGCGCTCGCCGGCGGGCTGGCGTGGAGGAGGCGGCCGGGGTGGTCGCCGGCGGAGGCGGCGGCCGGGCGGCGCGGCCGGGCTCGGCCGGCGATGGCGGTGCGGCGAGCTCGGCCGGCGAGGGCGAGCTGCGTGGCGCGGCGGAGGGGCGGCGGCGGGCGGGAGGAGGGAGGCGGTGCGGGGCGCGGCCCGGGAGGCGGCGCGGGAGGGCCGGCCTCGGGCCCCTGCGGGCCGCGGCGGCGGTGGGCGCCGGGCGCCACGTGGCGCGTCCCGGTTGGGCGGCGGTTGCGGCGGAAGTTGTCCGGCTCCGCCCGGACACGTCCGGAGCGGCAGATCTGGGAATTTTTAGGGTTAGGGGGGAGAGGAACCGCGAATTTGGAATGGGGGTGTATATATAGGCGTAGGGGGAGCTAGGAGAGTCCAAATGAGGTGCGGTTTTCGGCCACGCAATCGTGATCGAACGCTCTAGGACATGGAGCAGAGTTTGGTGGGTTTTGGGCCAAATTGGAGGGGTGTTGGGCTGCAACACACACGAGGCCTTTTCGGTCCCTCGGTTAACCGTTGGAGTATCAAACGAAGTCCAAATGGTACGAAACTTGACAGGCGGTCTACCGGTAGTAAACCAAGGCCGCTTGGCAAGTCTCGGCCCAATCCGGCAATGTTTAATACCCCACACACGAAAGAAAGCTAGAAATGACCACCAGGAGGAGAACGGAGCGCCGGATTGCAAAACGGACAACGGGGAAAATGTTGAATGCATGAGATGAACGTATGCAAATGCAATGCACACATGATGACATGATATGAGATGCATGACAATGACAACAACACACGAAGACAAAGACCCGAACCCGAGGAAATAAATATAACTTAACGCCGGAAATGGCAAGAGTTGGAGTACAAATTGGGAAAGTTACAATCCGGGGTGTTACAACACTCCACCACTACGAAAGGATATCGTCCCGAGATCTAGGACTGAAAGAACGCCGGGTACACAGAACGGAGGTGATCCTCGCGTTCCCAGGTAGCTTCACGGTCGGAATGGTGTGACCACTTGACTTTGAGAAATTTGATTGACTTGTTGCGAGTCTTGCGTTCAGTCTCTTCAAGAATAGCAACTGGGTGCTCATGATAAGAGAGATTCTTCTTTGGAGCTCAATGTCCTCTGACAGCAAGTGGTAGGCATCGTAGCAATGGCATAGCAAAAGAGCGAGCAACTAGCATAGCAAAGATAGTAGTGATTTCGAGGGTATGATCATCTTGCCTGCACAGTTGTCAGAGTTGACTGGATCCTCAAAGCAAACTCAACGGGCTCCTCGTTAGCGAACTCGTCTCTCGGCTCTACCCAAACAAGACAAACAAGCAACAAGGATACAATCAACCACGTGCAAATCAAACAACATGATGCAAAGATGATATGCTATGCGGGATGCGATGCGGGATGCAAAATGCAAGATATGACAGGAAATGCATGAACCTGGCCTCAACTTGGAAAATCCAAGTGTGCCACTGGAAAGATGAGATGAAATCGCTTGAAAACGATATAAAGAACACCGGAATCGGAGTTACGGTTTGGAAATGGCAAGCGATTCAAAAATGACACCGGTCTGCGATTTACAGCAAGTAGGCATCTAAATGCAACAAAATGAACATGCTGCAGCACCCAAACGTGACAACAAAATACATGGCAGGGATGCACACAAGATGCTTAACAAAAGTCTAGCACTGAGCTACGGCCAAATCATCCATTAGGAGGTTCAAACAAGCATGGCAAAAACGCAAATGGTAAGACAGATCTCAGACTTAGTGAAATTAACACTCGTCTGGAATTTCAGATCATATAGCCCTCTTCGGAGCAACAAAACAACATGCTACAGGACCTGAACATGACAAATAAAGACATGACATGGAGCTACTCAACCAAGCTTAACAAAAGTCCCTTAGTGACCTTGAGCCAAAAGGGATCACAAAATATACTAACAAGCACACGAACATAGCAAAAACATAATCAGTTTTCAGACTTAGTGAAAACTGGGACATGCTGAAACATAACTCACGAAGGCATGTTTATGAGCTCGATGCACTCACCACGGTGCAAGTCATGGCAAGAAAAGCATACACCCATAAAGAAGGCACAAAATACAAACTATAAATGGCAAGAACAATGGCATATCATGCACGGATCAACTACAATAACATCGGCAAAATCGCAAACAAGTTGACGATCTGCCCAGATTCACAACGAAGCAAAAGTAGAGCTCGATTGACTCAAGCTAGGTTGCTCCATAATTGTAAACAAAGACATGGATGGATAGATCACTACAATATTAACAAAACTCCCTTACTGATCATCCTCAAAAGAGGCATGAATCACTAGGAAATAGCATGAACATATGGCATCATGAACTAAATAATCCCAGACTTAGTGAAAACTACTAAGTCCCAGAAAACAGAATTAGCAAGTGCACCACTTTGCAAGCTTGCACAAGTCACCACACACGTCCTAAAAATACATGGGTTGCACCTCTGGATAGATGACAAAACCCTTAACAAAACATATGTAGAACTCACGGGCATAGCATGCACACAATAATCATGGCAAAAATGACAAAAGTGCTAAACGGAGTAGCAGATCTGACAATTAACTCACGAAGCCTCCTTCTAATAGCATTTCGGGCATCAAGATGAGCTCAAATGAAAATGATGCAATGGAATAAAATGATGTACTCTCTGAGGCGAACATTTTGATATGCTATATGCCCAAATCAGAGCTACGGATGCGGAGATATCATAGGTCAAAGTTTGCATAAAAATTAGGATTCCGGGGAGAAAAAGTCAACCGAGGGGATTTTCCAGATCCAGATCCAGCGCAGTTCCCGATGCACTCGCCGGAGTCCGGCCGGAGTAGGGCGTGGAGGAGGCGGCTGAGCTCTCCGGAGCCGGATCCGGCCACGGGAACGCGGGGCGGCGAGGTGGGACGAGACGGCGGCGGCGGACGGAGGCGAGCGGCGGCGGACGGAGGCGAGCGGCGCTCCTCTCCGGCGAGGTCGCGCGGCGACCGGAGCAGGCGCGGCGGAGGGCGGCGCGGTACGGCGGCGTCGGGCGCGAGGGAGGCGTGGAGTTGGGCGGCGGCGGATCGATGTGGGCCGCGGGGGCCTGAGGCGGGCCGGCCGGGCCTCGGGCGGCGCGGCACACTGGGGACCCGCCCGGGACACGTGGCGCGCCCTGGTTCGTCGTGGGCGGCAGCGACTTGTCCGGCCGGCACGGACGTGTCCGGCGCGGCGCGGAGATCTTTAGTTTTTAGGGTTAGGGGGGAGAGGATCCGCGAATTGGAATGGGGGGTGTTTAAATAGGCATAGAGGGAGCTAGGAGAGTCCAAATGAGGTGCGGTTTTCGGCCACACGATCGTGATCGAACGTTCTAGGTGATGGAGCAGAGTTTGGTGGGTTTTGGGCCAAATTGGAGGGGTGTTGGGCTGCAACACACACGAGGCCTTTTCGGTCCCTCGGTTAACCGTTGGAGTACCAAACGAAGTCCAAATGGTACGAAACTTGACAGGCGGTCTACCGGTAGTAAACCAAGGCCGCTTGGCAAGTCTCGGTCCAATCCGGAAATGTTTAGTCCCCACACATGAAAGAAAGCTAGAAATGACCACCGGAGGAGAACGAAGCGCCGGAATGCAAAACGGACAACGGGGAAAATGCTCGAATGCATGAGATGAACACGTATGCAAATGCAAAGCACATGACGACATGAAATGAGATGCATGACAAAGACAACAACACACGGATACAAAACCCGAACCCAAGGAAATAAATATAACTTAACACCGGGAATGGCAAGAGTTGGAGTACTAATAGGGAAAGTTACATCCGGGGTGTTACAGAAGCCCAAATAAAAAAAGAGAAATAAAAGAGGCCATTAAAAAGAGAAAAGGCCCAAATAAAAAAATGAGAGAAAAAGAGAGAAGGGACAATGTTACTATCCTTTTACCACACTTGTGCTTCAAAGTAGCACCATGATCTTCATAGTAGAGAATCTCTCATGTTATCACTTTCATATACTAGTGGGAATTTTTCATTATAGAACTTGGCTTGTATATTCCAATGATGGGCTTCCTCAAATTGCCCTAGGTCTTCATGAGGAAGCAAGTTGGATGCACACCCACTTAGTTTCTTTTTGAGCTTTCATATACTTATAGCTCTAGTGCATCCGTTGCATGGCAATCCCTACTCACTCACAATTATATCTATTGATGGGCATCTCCATAGCCCGTTGATACGCCTAGTTGATGTGAGACTATCTTCTCCTTTTTGTCTTCTCCACAACCACCACTCTAATCCACCTATAGTGCTATATCCATGGCTCACGCTCATGTATTGCGTGAAGATTGAAAAAGTTTTGAGAATGTCAAAAGTATGAAACAATTTCTTGGCTTGTCATCGGGGTTGTGCATGATTTAAATATTTTGTGTGGTGAAGATAGAGCATAGCCAGACTATATGGTTTTGTAGGGATAACTTTCTTTAGCCATGTTATTTTGAGAAGACATAATTGCTTTGTTAGTATGCTTGAAGTATTATTATTTTCTATGTCAATATGAAATTTTGTCTTGAATCTTTCAGATCTGAATATTCACACCACAATTAAGAAGGATTACATTAGAATTATGCCAAGTAGCACTCCGCATCAAAAATTCTGTTTTTATCATTTACCTACTCGAGGACGAGTAGGAATTAAGCTTGGGGATGCTTGATACGTCTCCAACGTATCTATAATTTTTGATTGCTCCATGCTATATTATCTACTGTTTTGGACATTATTGGGCTTTATTATCCACTTTTATATTATTTTTGGGACTAACCTATTAATCGGAGGCCCAGCCCAGAATTGCTGTTTTTTCCTGTTTTAGGGTTTTGAAGAAAAGGAATATCAAACGGAGTCCAAACGGAATGAAACCTTCGGGAACGTGATTTTCTCATCGAATACAACTAAGGATACTTGGACCCTACGTCAAGCCATGTAACAGGAGGCACGAGGTAGGGGGCGCGCCCTCCACCCTCACGGGCCCCCTGTTGCTCCACCGACGTACTTCTTCCTCCTATATATACCCACGTACCCCCAAACGACCAGATACGGAGCCAAAACCCTAATTCCACCCCCGTAACTTTCTGTATCCACGAGATCCCATCTTGGGGCCTATTCCGGAGCTCCGCCGGAGGGGGCATCGATCACGGATGGCTTCTACATCAACACCATAGCCCCTCCGATGAAGTGTGAGTAGTTTACTTCAGACCTACGAGTCCGTAGTTAGTAGCTAGATGGCTTCTTCTCTCTTTTTGGATCTCAATACAATGTTCTCCCCCTCTCTTGTGGAGATCTATTCGATGTAATCTTCTTTTTGCGGTGTGTTTGTTGAGACCGATGAATTGTGGGTTTATGATCAAGTCTATCTATGAATAATATTTGAATCTTCTCTGAATTCTTTTATGTATGATTGGTTATCTTTGCAAGTCTCTTCGAACTATCAGTTTGGTTTGGCCTACTAGATTGATCTTTCTTGAATGGGAGAAGTGCTTAGCTTTGGGTTCAATCTTGCGGTGTCCTTTCCCGGTGACAGTAAGGGCAACAAGGCACGTATTGTATTGTTGCCATCGAGGATAACAAGATGGGGTTTTCTTCATATTGCATGAGTCTATCCCTCTACATCATGTCATCTTGCTTAAGGCGTTACTCTGTTTTTAACTTAATACTCTAGATGCATGCTGGATAGCGGTCGATGAGTGGAGTAATAGTAGTAGATGCAGGCAAGAGTCGATGAGTGGACGTGATGCCTATATACATGATCATACCTAGATATTCTCATAACTATGCTCAATTCCGTCAATTGCTCAACAGTAATTTGTTCACCCACTGTAGAATACTTATGCTGTCGAGAGAAGCCACTAGTGAAACCTATGGCCCCTGGGTCTATCTTTATCATATAAATGTCCTACCACTTAGTTATTTACTTTGCCTTTATTTTACTTTGCATCTTTATCATAAAAATACCAAAAATATTATCTTATCATATCTATTAGATCTCACTCTCGTAAGTGGCCCTATAAGGATTGACAACCCCTATTTGCATTGGTTGGGAGGATTTATTTGTTTTGTGCAGGTGCAAGGGACTCGCGCGTAGCCTCCTACTGGATTGATACCTTGGTTCTCAAAAACTGAGGGAAATACTTACGCTACTTTGCTGCATCATCCCTTCCTCTTCGGGGAAAACCAACGCAGTGCTAAAAGAGGTAGCAGGGTTGTCTACGAAATTTAGAAAAATTAAACTCATGAGGCATATCCCCTAAACCAACAGAGACAATATCCTTATTGCAGTCTATCTTAGCATTGACAGTATTCAAGAAGGGTCTACCAAATATAATGGGACAAAAGCTATCTTGAGGGGAACCAAGAAGAAGAAAATCAGCATGATACTTAGCCTTCCCACACAAGACATCAATGTCTCTAACAATCCCAATTGGTGAAATAGTATCTCTATTATCAAGCTTAATGGTAACATCAATACCTTCTATTTCAGCTGGTGCAATATCATGCATAATTTCTTTGTATAAGGAAATAGGTATTGCACTAGCACTAGCATCCATATCACACAAGCCATGATAACAATGATCTCCTATTTTAAGATAAATAACAGGCATGCCTACGACAGGTCTATGTTTATCATTAGCACCAGGTTTAGCAATTCTAGCAGTCTCATCACAGAATTAAATAACCTGCACATCAATATTATCGGCCAAGAGATCTTTAACCATAGCAACATTAGGTTCAACTTTAACTTGCTCAGGGGGTTTAGGTGTCTTAATATTGCTTTTGTTGACCACAGTTGAAGCTTTAGCATGATTCTTTATTCTAACAGGGAAAGGTGGTTTCTCGACATAAGCAGTAGGAACAATAGGATCATTATAAGTGATAGTATTTTCTTCAACTTTAATAGGTGCAACTACTTTTACTTCAATGGGAGGATTATATTTAAACCACTTCTCCTTGGGGAGATCAACATGAGTAGCAAAGGATTCACAGAAAGAAGCTACTATCTCAGAGTCAAGTCCATATTTAGTGCTAAATTTACGGAAAACATCGGTATCCATAAAAGATTTAACACAATCAAACTTACGTGTTATACCTGACTCTTTACCTTCGTCGAGATCCCAATCTTCAGAGTTGCGTTTAATTCTCTCCAATAAATTCCATTTGTACTCAATAGTCTTCATCATAAAGGAATCAGTACAAGAAGTATCGAGCATGGAGCGATTGTTGTCAGAAAGCCAAGCATAAAATTTTTGAATAATCATTTCTCTTGAGAGTTCATGATTGGGGCATGAATATAGAATTGACTTAAGCCTCCCCCAAGCTTGAGCGATGCTTTATCCTTCGCAAGGCCAAAAAAAATATGTATAATTATGATCACGATGAACAAGATGCATAGGATAAAACTTCTGATGGAATTCCAATTTCAACCATTTGTAGTCCCATGATCCCATATCATCACATAGCCTATACCATGTCAATGCATCTCCCTTCGAAGATAAAGGGGAGACCTTTTTCTTGATAACATCATCGGGCATACCTGCAAACTTAAATAATCCACAAACTTCATCCACATAGATTAAGTGTAAGTCGGGATGCAATGTTCCATCTCCTGCAAAAGGATTAGCTAGCAGTTTCTCTATCATACCCGAAAGAATTTCAAAGTAAACATTTTCATTTTCAATAGGTTGAGGAGCAACTATTTGCTCTACCGGTCGGGGTGAAGATACCCCGAACAAGCCCCTCAAAGGATTACTTTCCATAGTAACAAGTGACAGTAAATTTCAGCACACTATATAAATTTTTCCTTACCAAATTCCACCTACCAAAGGCGCTTCACTCCCCGGCAATGGCGCCAGAAAAGAGTCTTGATGACCCACAAGTATAGGGGATCTATCATAGTCCTTTCGATAAGTAAGAGTGTCGAACCCAACGAGGAGCAGAAGGAAATGATAAGCGGGTTTCAGCTAGGTATTCTCTGCAAGCATTGCAATTATCGGTAACAGATAGTTTTGTGATAAGGTAATTGGTAACGAGTAGCAAGTAATAAAAGTAAATAAGGTGCAGCAAGATGGCCCAATCCTTTTTGTAACAAAGGACAAGCCTGGATAAACTCTTATATGATGTAAAGTGCTCCCGTGGACACATGGGAATTATCGTGTTTTCATCACGATCATATGATTCGCATTCGGTACTTTGATAGCCTGATATGTTGGTGGACCGATGCTTGGGTACTGTCCTTACTTGGACAAGCATCCCACTTATGATTAACCCCTATTGCAAGCATTCGCAACTACAACAGAAGTATTAAGGTAAACCTAACCATAGCATGAAACATATGGATCCAAATCAGCCCCTTACGAAGCAACGCATAAACTAGGGTTTAAGATTCTGTCACTCTAGCAACCCATCATCTACTTATTACTTCCCAATGCCTCCCTATAGGCCCAAACAATGGTAAAGTGTCATGTAGTCGACGTTCACATGACACCACTAGAGGGATGACAACATACATCTCATCAAAATAGCGAACAAATACCAAATTCACATGACTACTAATAGCAAGACTTCTCCCATGTCCTCAGGAACAAACGTAACTACTCACAAAGCATATTCATGTTCATAATCAGAGGGGTATCAATATGCATAATGGATCTGAACATATGATCTTCCACCAAGTAAACCAACTAGCATCAACTACAAGGAGTAATCAACACTACTAGCAACCCACAGGTACCAATCTGAGGTTTGGATACAAAGATTGGATACAAGAGATGAGCTAGGGTTTGAGAGGAGATGGTGCTGGTGAAGATGTTGATGGAGATTGAGCCCCTCCCGATGAGAGGATCATTGGTGATGACGATGGTGATGAATTCCCCCTCCCGGAGGGAAGTTTCCCCGGCAGAACAGCTCCGCCAGAGCCCTAGATTGGTTCCGCCTCGTGGCGGTGGAGTCTCGTCCTGAAAGCTTGCTTATGATGTTTTCCTTGACGAAATACTCCATATAGCAGAAGATGGGCATCGGATGGCCACCAGGGGGCCCATGAGGCAGGGGGCGTGCCCCACCCTTGTGGCTAGGGTGTGGCCCCCCTCTGGAACTTCTTGCGCTCAGTATTTTTTATATATTCTGGAAATAGCTTCCATGAAGTTTCAGGACTTTTGGAGCTGTGCAGAATAGGTCTCTAATATTTGCTGCTTTTCCAGCCTAGAATCCCAGCTGCCGGCATTCTCCCTGTTTATGTAAACCTTGTAAAATAAGAGAGAATAGGCATAAGTATTGTGACATAATGTGTAATAACAGCCCATAATGCAATACATATCGATATAAAAGCATGATGCAAAATGGACGTATCGTGCGTGCATTTTCATTTTTTACTGGAAAAGTTTTTGAACTTTTTACACAGTATTGCTATGCAAATTTTTTCTTTTGTCCTAATTTTTAGAATTTTTGGAGTTACAGAAGTATGGTTAATGTTCAGATTGCTACAGACTGTCATGTTTAAGACATATTCTATTTTGATGCATTGTTTTGCTTGTTTTGATGAAACTATCAATTCTATCGGTGGTATAAGCCATGGAGAAGTTATAATATAGTAGCTAAAATGCAAAAGCAAAATGTGAATTCATTTGCAACAGTACTTAAAGTAGTGATTTGTATTATTATACTAATAGATCTCACCAGTTTTCTGTCAAGTTTTGTGTGGATGAAGTGTTCAAAGATCAAGGAGGCCTCGATATGAGGAGAAGCAGGAGAGGCAAGAGTTCAAGCTTTCGGATGCCAAAGTCACCCCAAGTAAACATCCAAGGAGACTCAAGCATCTAAGCTTGGGAATGCCTCGAAAGGCATCCCATCTTTCTTCAACAAGGATCAATATGTTTTTGTTTTTGTTTCATTCATGTGATATGTGTAAATCTTGGAGCGTCTTCCGTGTTTAGTTTTCATTTTTCTTTTATGCACCATGCTGGTATGAGATAGTCCATGGTTGATTTATAGAATGCTCATTGCACTTCACTTATATCTTTTGAGTATGGATTTATAGAATGCTGCATGTGCTTCACTTATGTCATTTGAAGTTTGGATTGCCTGTTTCTCTTCACATGGAAAAACGTTAATTGTAGAATGCTCTTTTGCTTCACTTATATTTGTTAGAGCATGATATTTTCGAGATAGAATTGAACTCTCTTACTTCACTTATATCTTTTTAGAGAGTCAACAGGAATTGGTTATTTGCATGGTTAGTCCTGAAACCCTACATAAAACTTGTGGATCACTGAATATGATATGTTTGATTACTTGCAATAGTTTTGTGGTATAGAGATGGAATATGTGGGAGGTACTAGTAAATGGTTGTGTTTAGTAGGAATATTGGTGTTAAGGCTTGTGATTTCCGAAGCATGCATATATAGTCTCCCATTCTGCTATGAACTTGGAGCATTATTTATTATTGATTGTCTTCCTTTGCGTAGAGGTCGGGCACGCGCGATGATTAACTCCTACCAACCTCCCCCCTAGGGGCATGCGTAGTAATACTTTGCTTCGAGGGCTATCAAACTTTTTCAATAAGTATATGAGTTCTTTATGACTAATGTGGGTCCATGGATTATACACACTCTTACCTTTCCGCAATTTGCTAGCCTCTACAGTACCGTGCATTGCCCTTTCTCACCTCGAGGATCGGTGCAAACTTCGCAGGTGCACCCAAACCCCGTGATATGGTATGATCTATCACACATAAGCCTTATTATATCTTCCTCAAAATAGCCACCATACCTACCTATTATGGCCTTTCCAAAGCCATTTCGAAAAATATTGCCACGCAACTTCCACCACTTCCGTTTTGATGACTTGAGAATTCATTGTCATATTGCTTTGCATGATCGTAAGATAGCTAGCAATATATTTCCATGGCTTGTCCGTTTTTGATATCTCTGCTACGCTAGATCATTGCACATCCTGGTACACTACCAGAGGCATTCATATAGATTCATACTTTGTTCTAGGTATCGAGTAGTAATTTTTATTTCTTTTGATTTGTAAGTAAATAGAAGTATGATGATCATCATTATTCATTATTAGAGCATGTCCCAGTGAGGAAAGGATGATGGAGACTATGATTCCCCCACAAGTCGGGATGAGACTCTAGACTAAAAGAAAAAAAGTGAGGCCAAAAAGAGCCCAAAAAAGAAAAAAAGAAAACAAAAAATGAGAGAAAAGAGAGAAGGGGCATGCTAATTCCACACTTGTGCTTCAAAGTAGCACCATGTTTTTCATATAGAGAGTCTCCTATGTTTTCACTTTCATGTAGTAGTGGGAATTTTTCATTATAGGATTAGATGCACACCCACTTAGTTTTCAGTTTGAGCTTTCATACACTTATAGCTCTTAGTGCATTCATTGCATGGAAATCCCTACTCCTCGCATTGATATGAATTGATGGGTATCTCCATAGCCTGTTGGTTAGCCGCGCCGATGTGAGAGTTTCTTACCTTTTGCCTTCTCTATATTTTGTTGGGGAACATGGTAATTTAAAAAAAATCCTACGATCACGCAAGATCTATCTAGGAGAAGCATAGCAACGAGAAGGGAGAGTGTGTCCACGTACCCTTATAGACCGAAAGCAGAAGCGTTTAGTAACGCGGTTGATGTAGTCGAATGTCTTCACGATCCAACAAATCCAAGTACCGAACGTACGGCACCTCCGTGTTCAGCACATGTTCAGCACGATGACGTCCCTCGAGCTCTTGATCCAGTAGAGGGTTGAGGGGGAGTTCCGTCAGCACGATGGCGTGGCAACGGTGTTGGTGATGTGATCCGCGCAGGGCTTCGCCTAAGCTCTACGACAATATGACCGAGGTGGTAAACTGTGGAGGGGGGCACTGCTCACGGCTGAGGAACAATTGATGTGCCTTTGGGGTGCTCCCTGCCCCCATATATAAAGGAGGAGGGGAGGAAGTGGCCGGCCTAGGGGGCGCGCCAAAGGGGGAAGTCCAACTAGGACTCCCAATCCTAGTTGGACTCCCTTTCCTTTTCCGGAGGGGGGAAAGAGGGAAGGGAGAGGAAGAGGAGAAAGAAAGGGGGGCGCGTCACCTCCCTAGTCCAATTCGGACTCCCTATAGGGAGGGGGCGTGGCTACCCCTTGTGGGCTGCCTCCCCTCTCCCCTATGGCCCATGTAGGCCCAATATTCCCCTGGGGGTTCCGGTAACCCCTCGATACTCTGGAAAAATCCCTGAATAACTCGGAACCACTTCGATGTCTGAATACAAACTTCCAATATATGAATCTTTACCTCTCGACCATTCCGAGACTCCTTGTCATGTTTGTGATCTCATCCGGGACTCTGAACAAACTTTGGTCACCAAAACATGTAACTCATAATATAAATCGTCATTGAACGTTAAGCGTGCGGACCCTACGGGTTCGAGAACTATGTAGAGATGACCGAGTCATATCTCCGGTCAATAACCAATAGCGAAACCTGGATGCTCATATTGGCTCCTACATATTCTACGAAGATCTTTATCGGTCAAACCGCATAACAACATACGTTATTCCCTTTGTCATCGGTATTTTACTTGCCTGAGATTCAATCATCGGTATCATCATACCTAGTTCAATCTCGATACCGGCAAGTCTCTTTACTTGTTCCGTAATGCATCATCCCGCAACTAACTCATTATTTACATTTCTTGCAAGGCTTATAGTGATGTGCATTACCGAGAGGGCCCAGAGATACATCTCCGATACACAGAGTGACAAATCCTAATCTCGACTATTCCAACTCAAGAAACACCTTTGGAGACACTTGTAGAGCATCTTTATTATCACCCAGTTACGTTGTGACTTTGATAGCACACAAGGTGTTCCTTCGGTATTCGAGAGTTGCATAATCTCATAGTGAGAGGAACATGTATAAGTCATGAAGAAAGCAATATCAATAAAACTAGTAGATCATAATGCTAAGCTAACGGATGGGTCTTGTCCATCACATCATTCCCTAATGATGTGATCCCGTTCATCAACTGACAACGCATGTCTATGGTTAGGAAACTTAACCATCTTTGATGAATGAGCTAGTCAAGTAGAGGCATACTAGGGACACTCTGGTGGTCTAGGTATTCACACATGTACTAAGTTTCCGGTTAATACAATTCTAGCATGAATAATAAACATTTATCATGATATAAGGAAATATAAATAACAACTTTATTATTGCCTCTAGGGCATATTTCCTTCAGTCTCCCACTTGCACTAGAGTCAATAATCTAGATTACATAGTAATGTTTCTAACACCCATGGAGTCTTGGTGTTGATCATATTTTGCTTGTGAGAGAGGCTTAGTCAATGGATCTGCAAGATTCAGATTCATATGTATCTTGCAAATCTCTATGTTTCCCTCCTTGACTTGATCGCGGATGGAATTGAAGCGTCTCTTGGTGTGTTTGGTTCTCTTGTGAAATCTGGATTCCTTCGCCAAGGCAATTGCTCCAGTATTGTCACAAAATATGTTTATTGGACCCAATGCACTAGGTATTACACCTAGATCGGATATGAGCTCCTTCATCCAGACTCCTTCATTTGCTTCTTCCGAAGCAGCTATGTACTCTGCTTCACACGCAGATCCCACCACGACGCACTGCTTGGAACTGCACCAGCTTGCAGCTCCACCATTCAATATAAATACGTATCCGGTTTGTGACTTAGAGTCATCCGGATCAGTGTCAAAGCTTGCATCGATGTAACCATTTATGACAAGCTCTTTGTCACCTCCATAAACGAGAAACATATCCTTAGTCCTTTTCAGGTATTTCAGGATGTTCTTGACCGCTGTCCAGTGATCCACTCCTATATTACTTTGGTACCACCTGCTAAACTTTTAGCAAGGCACACATCAGGTCTGGTACACAAAATTGCATACATGATAGAACCTATGGCTGAGGCATAGGGAATGCCCTTCATTTTCTCTCTATCTTATGTAGTGGTTGGACATTGAGTCCGACTCAACCTCACACCTTGTAACACAGGCAAGAAACCTTTCTTTGACTGATCCATTTTGAACTTCTTCAAAACTTTATCAAGGTATGTGCTTTGTGAAAGTCCAATTAAGCGTCTTGATCTATCTCTATAGATTTTGATGCCCAATATATAAGCAGCTTCACCGAGGTCTTTCATTAAAAAATTCTTATTCAAGTATCCTTTTATGCTATCAAGAAATTCTATATTATTTCCAATCAACAATATGTCATCCACATATAATATTAGAAATACTACAGAGCTCCCTGACGGTGTCCTGGACTAGGGGGTACTCACCACGTCGTCTCCCGATTTGTTAGATTGGGCCGAGGACCCCCATGGCCGTATACTCATGGGCCAGTTCAGACAGCTGCCGCATACATGGAAGATTCCACAAGACTTGGTGATCAAGACAAGGACTCCTCCCCACCGGCGTATTCGGCTAGGACTCTTGTTATCCTAGGCCTCTGGTGCATTATATAAACCAAGGCCAGGCTAGTCGATATATCATATACATACAATCATACCATAGGCTAGCTTCTAGGGTTTAGCCTCTCTGATCTCGTGGTAGATCTACTCTTGTACTACCCATATCGTCAATATTAATCAAGCAGGACGTAGGGTTTTACCTCCATCAAGAGGGCCCGAACCTGGGTAAAACATCGTGTTCCCTGCCTCCTGTTACCATCCGCCTTAGACGCACAGTTCGGGACCCCCTACCCGAGATCCGCCGGTTTTGACACCGACATTGGTGCTTTCATTGAGAGTTCCGCTGTGTGATCGGCAAAAAGGTCAATGGCTCGTCTGCAGATCAACTGCGACTTCGGCATCTTCGTCACCAGCTCGACTGGTCACCTTGGTTCGACCAAGAAATGCACCCCGTGTTCGGATCACCATGTTCGGACGAGGGCCTTCATCAAACATCAACTCCGATCTCTATGAAGATCAGGGAGGAATCATCCATGGAGCTCGAGGGCTCAACATCAACATTGCCCTCGGGCGGCCGTGCTGTTTTTATGGACAGCGAACTTGTATTCGCCGTCACCGCCTCCTCGAGCGTCGGTTTGATGATCGCTTCGGTGGAATAGTGCGGAATTACATCTACAACAGCCATGCAAAATTTCGTCGAGTTCCGATGGAGGAATTTCCGACAATCTACGATATACTGGAGCCCTATCAAATCTGGACGGGAATCTGGACGAGGTTAGGGCGTGGTCTCCAGAGCCCAGCTCAGAGGTCCTTTGGAAGATCCAACCATTCATCTACTGCGGAATTCCCATATCCACCACCCCTCCAAATTTCAGCTCGATCCGATGGTTCAAACTCCGGGAACCTTCCGATGAGTGGTCCAATTTTTGGATCCGTTTTCTGCGCGAATACGGATTCGACCCGAATTCATGTTTCTTTATGAACGTGATATTGGACAACCTTTTTAGAGGAATTCTCTTTTAGGGTATTGTGCGTTGTTTTTAAACACGTGCCCGTAAATTTTTAAGTCTCCCCTGAGGTCATCTTTATCATCATGCTGGTGTCAAACCAGTCCGGCAATATTGCTCCAAGGCTGCGAACCTGCACTAGACACGTCGTCACTTTGTTGAGCTAAGCTCAACTTCTTTGGATCATCATCTCGGCAAGCCGAACAAGAGTCTGGGATCGCGAAGGATAAAATAATCACCAACATCGTCGCCCCACGGATTACACGGAGCGGGATACCGGCATCGCCGCATGGTCTCTTCATCAAGCGAGCATCGACCACGTCAGGACCTGCATCGGCAGGGCCGCACTATTGCTTCTTCAAGCTGGTGTTCATCACGCCGACCTACTTTGACTCATCAGCTGACATCGAGGCTTCGACATCTCGACTAGACCGGGGGCTTCGCCATCTCTTCATCAACCTACTCCGGACACTTCGGCGTCACTAGCCGACCAGCTCCGTCACGTTAGCTAGACCGAGGGCTTTGCCTCGGCGAGCCAACCTTTGCCAGCATTGCCATGCCGTCGTTTTATCACCCATCAGGCAATGGGTGTGCGGATCGAGTCCCAATTTTGGGAATCACCTTCCTTCGGATTGCTACAACAAATAAACCAGGTGCTATTATTCCCAGTATTTTTTGCTTGTTTGGGTTCATTTTTCCCAAGGAATTATTACTCTGGCTTGTCCATCATATGTACACAGGTCTATCAAATGGTGGCCGCATTAATGACGATCGCATGGTGGTTCGTTCAGTCTCCGTACATAGTCTGACGAATGCCGCATCCGGAACTCGAACCGACCTGTGAATTCAGGCTTTGCCACGCCTTTACCGCATCACACCGACGCCGTGCATCGACATTGACTTTGGCGCCAGGCCATATTTATTTTATTACTCACTTTGCATAAATTATTTATTATGCAACGATTTTTTTTAATTATTATTACTATTATCTCCAATTTGCGCCATTTTTTGTGCACAGGAAAATGATCCGGGGACTTCGGCATCATTCTGCCGGTCTACATTGACCGTGCTATGTCACCACTTCGGCGTGTCGAGCTCTCTGCTCCGCCACCTCGGGACCGGCTTGGGGGATGGAACCTTGTCCCGCATCAAGCTCGGACCGCGTCATCAATGCCGAACACATTAACCAGCTAAGTCGCTTTCATGCTCAAAGTTTTAATTTTTAACTTGTGTTCGGTTCGACCAAGCATTATACTTTTTTGGGAAAAAGTTGCTTGTAAAAAATTTACTTGTCCAAACTTTGTTTGTGACACACATATTCAAATACCCCGTTTATTTGGGGGCTTCCTTTATGAAGCTTTTCCTCTTGCATATGATTATACTTGTACGGCTTCGTTCCTTGTTTGTGTATTACGCCACAATATGCACCATATTGACTTAAGTGATTTGCAAGCTGGGTTGCCTAGCTCCTGTGCTTACCCCTACGTTCCCTATTGTTCGGCTAGGGAGTAAAGGGAGCACCTCTGCGATTGTCACGACCGGGTCCTCCGAGCTCTGACCTCAGGCTAGGTGAAACCGAAAGCTAGCGCTCTTATTGTTTTCAATCATGGTCGGCACACAACGGAACTCATGAGTACAAAAAATCTATTGCACAAGTCTCATAGTAATAATGAGCACCGAAGAAAGGTATCGGTGGGGGTACTATTTTCTTCGAAGATGCTTCTTACACTTCGTCTGTAATATAGCATAAGTTCCCTGAGCGCGCTTTGTCTGTTACAGCCTTATGGCCCGGTTGCCTGGTTATCGGAAACACTTTTGATATTCTCGACAGGTGGAGTACATAACACTTTTCGGTCCTTGACCGAAGAAGGAGAAGCCGACGGTCGGTTAAGATGCATTTAAAGTTCGGTTGAACAAAGATATGATATAAGTACTTCGGTACATACAATCATTATACATAAAATCTTTTACCCAAGTCACTTGGGGGCTCTTAAAATTTATATATGAGCTGTAAATGTGTTTTCTTCTTGGTCGTTGTCAAAGCACGACAGAAGCACAATTTTTTCTTTCTCTTCCAATTTTTGGATTGGCACCGAACACTTGATCTTGTTCGGACGTCATGTTTTTACTGACGTTTTTTGGTTTTCCAAGCTTTTTGGCACTTTTAAACTGTTTGTGTGTTTTCAGCACAAGTCTCGTAGTGCAACGCCGGACACCTTTAGAGATTCGGCAAAAACATTCTCGGATATTGCTATATATGCATCGGTTTCGAATTGTGTCTTCGGTCAATAGTTGGATTGCACGGCTCCTGCACTTGCTTCCTACGTTCCGCGTTGTTCGGCTAGGCGTGGAAAGGGAGAACCACTGCGATTGTGCTTCCATCTCACATGGTTAAGCACCTCAGTGGAGAAAGCTGAAAATAAGCGTAAACTGGTCAGCGATCCGATGACTGTGTTAAATGACGGGCCATTCATAAAAATGGCCGAAGTATTTACGGCTTGACCTCGACTGTCGCCGAACACTATCGGGGGCTATTAACTGGCCTCCCAAACTAAATCCTTGATATTTTGCTCTTACATTAGAGCTGAGGTTTCATGATCATGCTTAGCATGACAACCCAAAGAAAGGGACCGATAGCGGGACTATTTTCTTTGGAAAGACATTTCTTATGTTAAACAGTAATATAACATATCTCTCTGCGTACCTTTGTTTATAAAACCGTATGGCCAGATTGCCTTGTTTGTCGTAAATCTTTGCCCTCATAAAGGCTTTATAAAGTAGGACAAACACTCCTCGGCTACTAGCTGAGGAGGTGGAAGCCGATGGTCGGTCAACAAAGTTTTGTACAATGTGGATCCGAGCATTAATGATGTAAAGTACTTGGATACATAGAGTCATTACACACAATTTGTGATTTTACTATGGATATCGATCCTTAATTCGGCCACCCGTGCCCGCATTAAGGCTCGGGGGCTACTGGGCTTCGGGCTTATTATTTAAACATATTAAAGGGGCACATCGATCCCCTGATCTGGCGTTGCCACCCGACCAGTGTCTTGGGGGCTACTGCATTGCCTGTTCAATGCAGAAAATTTTAAGTGCAATATAGTTGCTGAGGAGATTTTGATCCTCAGGTTGGTCGGCCGCACCCAACCTGAGTCTCGAGGACTGAGCACGTTGCTTTTTGTGTCCCGAAGTATTCTGCCGAGCTAGGACTTGATCCTCAGGCCGATTTTGCAAATCAACATGAGTCTCAGCGGCTACTGGGATCAGCGGTCTTACGTCATCCTTCAGGTGCATCTCGGGTTTTAGACCGATACACACCTTGAGGGCTACTAGCTATATATCTCAGCAGAGAATAAACTGCACCAGTTAAAAATATTCACAATAAATCAGCCTGCGGTCGGGGTGGTGCACCACCTTGGAAGCAGTCCGGCATAAAGCTCGGGCGCTAGCGGCTAGCTCCATAGAGGGCATTTCCGGCATTAAGCTCGGCTAAACTCCTTTAACTTTTTTGAACCAAGGTGATATGACACCTCGGATATAATCCGGCGTTGGAGCACGGATACATTCCGGCATTAGAGCTCGGAAGCAGTCCGGCATTGGTGCTCGGCTGCAAAAAATACCTCGAATGCAGTCCGGCGTTAGAACTCGGACGCAAGAGGACACTGCCTCCCGGGAACAACTTCAAACCCGAGGTGTGGCATAAAAATAACAAGGCATTGATAAAGGCTGGAAACTTAAATAGGCTCCTCGGATACCCGACGTGTAAACTCATTGAATGCATTTCGGCGATCCTCAAGATCGAAGATGAGAAGATTTATTGAACCAGTTTTCAAGACCGACAACCAAAGATGAAGAACAGTTCAGAAGAATCAAGGAGCGTCCCTAACTTGAAGACCAGTTCAGGGGGCTACTGACGGTGTCCTAGACTAGGGGGTACTCACCACGTCATCTCCTGATCTGTTAGATTGGGCCGAGGACCCCCATGGCCGTATACTCATGGGCCAATTCAGACAGCTACCGCATACATGGAAGATTCCACAAGACTTGGTGATCAAGACAAGGACTCCTCCCCACCGTCGTATTCGGCTAGGACTCTTGTTATCCTAGGCCTCTGGTGCATTATATAAACCGAGGCTAGGCTAGTCGATATATCATATACATACAATCATACCATAGGCTAGCTTCTAGGGTTTAGCCTCTCTGATCTCGTGGTAGATCTACTCTTGTACTACCTATATCATCAATATTAATCAAGCAGGACGTAGGGTTTTACCTCCATCAAGAGGGCCCGAACCTACGCAAAACATCGTGTTCCCTGCCTCCTGTTACCATCCGCCTTAGACGCACAGTTCGGGACCCCCTACCCGAGATCCGCCGGTTTTGACACCGACACTCCCACTCACTTTATTATAAATAAAGGCTTCTCCAAAAGTCTGTATAAAACCATATGCTTTGATTACACTATCAAAGCGTATATTCCAACTCCGAGAGGCTTGCACTAGTCCACAAATGGATCGCTGGAGCTTGCACACTTTGTTAGCACCTTTAGGATCAAAAAAACCTTCTGGTTGAATCATATACAACTCTTTTTTAAGATAGCCATTAAGGAATGTAGTTTTGACATCCATTTGCCAAATTTCATAATCATAAAATGCGGCAATTTCTAACCTGATTCAGACAGACTTAAGCATCGTTACGGGTGAGAAGGTCTCATTGTAGTCAACTCCTTGAACTTGTTGAAAACCTTTCGCAAGAAGTCGAGCTTTGTAGACAGTAACATTACCGTCAGTGTCAGTCTTCTTCTTGAAGATCCATTTATTCTCTATGGCTTGCCGATCATCGAGCAAGTCAACCAAAGTCCACACTTTGTTCTCATACATGGATCCCATCTCAGATTTCATGGCTTCAAGCCATTTCACGGAATCTCGTCTCATCATCGCTTCCTCATAGTTCATAGGTTCATCATGGTCAAGTAACATGACCTCCAGAACATGATTACCGTACCACTCTGGTGCGGATCATACTCTGGTTGACCTACAAGGTTCGGTAGTAACTTGATCTGAAGTTTCATGATTATCACCATTAGCTTCCTCACTAATTGGTGTAGGAATCACTAGAACTGATTTCTGTGATGAACTGCTTTCCAATTCGGGAGAAGGTACAATTACCTCATCAAGTTCTACTTTCCTCCCACTCACTTCTTTCTAGAGAAACTCCTTCTCTAGAAAGGATCCATTCTTAGAAACGAATATCTTGCCTTTGGATCTGTGATAGAAGGTGTACCCAACAGTCTCCTTTAGGTATCCTATGAAGACACATTTCTCCGATTTGGGTTTGAGCTTATCCGGTTGAAGATTTTTCACATAAGTATCGCAACCCCAAACTTTAAGAAATGACACCTTAGGTTTCTTGCTAAACCACAGTTCATATGGTATCGTCTGAACGGATTTAGATGGTGCCCTATTTAACGTGAATGCAACCGTCTCTAAAGCATAACCCCCAAACGTTGGCGGTAAATCGGTAAGAGATATCATAGACCACACCATATCTAATAAAGTATGGTTACGATGTTCGGACACACCATTATGCTGTGGTGTTCCAGGTGGTGTGAGTTGTGAGACAATTCCACATTGTTTCAAATGAAGACCAAACTCATAACTCAAATATTCACCTCCACGATAAGATCATAGAAACATTATTTTCTTGTTATGATGATTTTCCACTTCACTTTGAAATTCTTTGAACTTTTCAAATGTTTCGGACTTATGTTTCATTAAGTAGATATACCCATAATATCTGCTCAAATCATCCGTGAAGGTCAAAAAATAACGATACCCACCGCGAGCCTCAACACTCATTGGGCCACATACATCAGTATGTATTATTTCCAATAAGTCAGTTGCTCGCTCGGTTGTTCCGGAGAATGGAGTCTTAGTCATCTTGCCCATGAGGCATGGTTAGCAAACATCAAGTGATTCATAATCAAGTGATTCCAAAAGCCCATCAGCATGGAGTTTCTTCATGCACTTTACACCAATATGACCTAAACAGCAGTGCCACAAATAAGTTGCACTATCATTATTAACTTTGCATCTTTTGGCTTCAATATTATGAATATGTGTGTCACTACAATCGAGTTTCAAAAAAAATAGACCACTCATCAAGGGTCCATGACCATAAAATATATTACTCACATAAATAGAACAACCATTATTCTCTTATTTAAATGAACAACCGTCTCATATCAAAAAAGATCCAGATATAATGTTCATGCTCAACACTGGCACCAAATAACAATTATTTTGGTCTAAAACTAATCCCAACGGTAAATGTAGAGGTAGTGTGCCGACGGCGATCGCATCAACTTTGGAACCATTTCCCACGCGCATCATCACCTCGTCCTTAGCCAATCTTCATTTAATCCACAGCCCCTATTTCAAGTTGCAAATATGAGCAACAAAACCAGTATCAAATACCCAGGCGCTACTACGAGCATTAGTAAGGTACACATCAATAACATGTATATCAAATATACCTTTCACTTTGCCATCCTTCTTATCCGCCAAATACTTGGGGCAGTTCCGCTTCCAGTGACCAGTCCCTTTGCAGTAGAAGCACTCAGTTTCAGGCCTAGGTCCAGACTTGGGCTTCTTCCCTTGAGCAGCAACTAGCTTGCTGTTCTTCTTGAAGTTCCCCTTCTTGCTCTTGCCCTTTTTCTTGAAACTAGTGGTCTTGTTCACCATCAACACTTGATGCTTCTTCTTGATTTCTACCTCCGCGGCCTTTAGCATTGCGAAGAGCTCGGGAATTGTCTTTTCCATCCCTTGCGTATTATAGTTCATCATGAAGCCTTTATAGTTTGGTGGCAGTGATTGAAGAACTCTGTCAATGACACTATCATCAGGAAGATTAACTCCCAGCTGAGTCAAGTGGTTGTGGTACCCAGACATTCTGAGTATGTGTTCACTGACAGGACTATTCTCCTCCATTTTGCAGCTATAGAACTTGTTGGAGACTTCATATCTCTCAACTCGAGCATTTGCTTGAAATATTAACTTCAACTCCTGGAACATCTCATATGCTCCATGACGTTCAAAATGTCTTTGAAGTCCCGATTCTAAGCCGTAAATCATGGCACACTGAACTATCGAGTAGTCATCAGCTTTGCTCTGCCGGACGTTCATAACATCCGGAGTTGCTCCTGCAGCGGGTCTTGCACCTAGCGGTGCTTCCAGGACGTAATTCTTTTGTGCAGCAATGAGGATAATACTCAAGTTACGAACCCAGTCCGTGTAGTTGCTACCATCACCTTTCAACTTAGATTTCTCTAGGAACACATTAAAATTCAAGGGAATGGTAGCACGGGCCATTGATCTACAACAACATAGATATGCAAAAACTATTAGGACTAAGTTCATGATAAATTAAAGTTTAATTAATCCTATTACTTAAGAACTCCCACTTAGATTGACATCCCTCTAGTCATCTAAATGATCACGTGATCCATATCAACTAAACCATGTCCGATCATCACGTGAGATGGGGTAGTTTTCAATGGTGAATGTCACTATGTTGATCATATATACTATATGATTCACGTTCGACCTTTCAGTCTCAGTGTTCTGAGGCCATATCTTCATATGCTAGGCTCGTCAAGTTTAACCCGAGTATTCTGCACGTGCAAAACTGGCTTGCACCCGTTGTATGTGAACGTGGAGATTATCACACCTGATCATCACGTGGTGTCTCGGCACGAAGAACTGTAGCAATGGTGCATACTCAGGGAGAACACTTGTACCTTGAAATTTTAGCGAGGGATCATCTTATAATGCTACCGCCGTACTAAGAAAAATAAGATGCATAACGGATAAACATCACATGCAATCAAAATATGTGACGTGATATGGACATCATCATCTTGTGCCTTTGATCTCCATCTCCAAAGCACCATCATGATCTCCATCGTCACCAGCTTGACACCTTGATCTCCATCGTAGCATCTTTGTCGTCTCGCCAACTATTGCTTCTACGACTATCGCTACCGCTTAGTGATAAAGTAAAGCAATTACATGGCGATTGCATTTCGTACAACAAAGCAACAACCATAAGGCTCCTGCCAGTTGCCGATAACTTTTACAAAACATGATCATCTCATACAACAACTTATATCTCATCACATCTTGACCATATCACATCACAACATGCCCTCCAAAAACAAGTTAGACATCCTCTACTTTGTTGTTGCAAGTTTTACGTGGCTGCTACGGGCTTCTAGCAAGAACCATTCTTACCTACGCATCAAAACCACAACGATTTTTCGTCAAATGTGTTGTTTTAACCTTCAACAATGACCGGCCATAGTCAAACTCGATTCAACTAAAGTTGGAGAAAGAGACACCCGCTAGCCACCTGTGTGCGAAGCACGTCGGTAGAACCAGTCTCATGAACGCGGTCATGTAATGTTGGTCCGGGCCACTTCATCCAACAATACCACCGAATCAAAGTAAGACGTTGGTGGTAAGCAGTATAAATATTATCGCCCACAACTCATGGTGTTCTACTCGTGCATATATCGTCTATGCATAAACCTGGCTCTGATGCCACTGTTGGGGAACGTAGTAATTTAAAAAAATTCCTATGATCACGCAAGATCTATCTAGGAGAAGCATAGCAACGACACGAGAGAGTGTGTCCACGTACCCTCATAGACCGAAAGCGGAAGCGTTTAGTAAAGCGGTTGATGTAGTCGAACGTCTTCATGATCCAATCGATCCAAGTACCGTACGTACGGCACCTCCGTGTTTAGCACACGTTCAGCACGATGACGTCCCTTGAGCTCTTGATCCAGTAGAGGGTCGGGGGAGAGTTCCGTCAGCACGATGGCGTGGCAATGGTGTTGGTGATGTGATCCGCGCAGAGCTTCGCCTAAGCACTACGACCATATGACCGAGGTGGTAAACTGTGAAGGGGGGCACCACACACGACTGAGGAACAATTGATGTGCCTTTGGGGCGCCCCTACCCCTATATATAAAGGAGGAGGGGAGGAGGCGGCCGGCCTAGGGGGCGCGCCAAAGGGGGGAGTCCAACTAGGACTCCCAATCCTAGTTGGTGTAGCGACCAGACCTCAAACAGTCTGATCTCTGTGCTCCAGTGTCATCCCTGGATCAGTAATGCTGACACCACACAGTACTCGGAGGATTTATAGCAGAGTAGCAATCACACACTTATTACATCGAGAGTCTCAATAGAGAACTTATTACAATAAATATGGCTTAAGGCCATCTAATAAAGATAACAGCGGAAGGCTTGGAAGATAAGTGAGTCCATCAACTCCAACGGCATCACTGAGTATAGAACCACGACCTAAAACAACTTAATCGTCGTCTGAAAAGTCTGCAACATTAACGTTGCAGCCCGAAACGGGTCAGCACATGGAATATGCTGGCAAGGTAACACATAGAGAGTAATGGAATGAAACAGCTATACTATATGCATATTTGGCTGGTGGAAAGCTCTATGGTTACAGTTTTGCGTAAAGCCAATTTTTCCCTACTACAAAGGAATAAATTTATTTAACTATCATGGTAGTTGTTAAACATTGAGAATGGTTGACAGCATTCTCAATCCCAATTAAGCATCATCATTAAACATAACCCAACAAAATTAATTTAGAGTAACATGTTGAGATTCACATGATAATCCAGGTACTACATACTCAAGATGTCCATAACCGGGGACACGGCTAACCATGATTAGTTTATTACACTCTGCAGAGGTTTGCGCACTTTTCCCCACAAGACTCGATCGCCTCCGTTGGGTTTCTCGCACTACAGGGTGTTTGAGAAGACGGATGACCGAGACATAGTCTTTCAGAAGCGCTAGCACCTTACGATCGGGTAGACCGTACCACCTACATCCTCTACATCTGCTAGTCTACCACTGTAAGAGTTCGCACGACATAGTCAACTATGCTAGAGCTCATAATAGCTTGTGGCTGCACACGGAAGTTTCTAGTATGAATAGTCTCATGATCCCTTTGAGCCTGGGTGGCGGTCCAAAAGAAAACAGGCAAGTCCTGGAATACCCAGGTGCCTCAATCCACCCAGATGTGTGTTTAAGTTGCGACCTTAGATAAACCATTGATTAACAAAACTCACATCTGTCATGGATTTCACTCACCCAATCCACGTCTACAAGCATAGCATGGCATAATAAGCAAACGTAGAAGTAACTCCCAAAGGTTTGATAATAAATAGGTAATAGGTACTACCTCATCTACTTCCCATCCAACAATTTAATTAGATCCTAACCATGAAATGTGTGAGGATTGATCTAATGCAATAAAACTGGGTAGTAGAAAAGGTATGATCAAAGTGTTACTTGCCTTGCTGATGATCCGGGAAACCTAGCGATTCGAAGTAACAAGCGGCGCACTCCGGGTATTCTATCGCAGACAAACAAACAAGCATACAATAAGTACTCATCTAATGCACGGGTAAAACTCAAATAATACAACTAACCAGAAGGTTCAATTTAAGAACTCCGGTTGGCAAAAAGAATCAAATCGAACGAAGCAACGAAAGTCAAACGGTGAAAGAAAACAACTTCGCTCTACTAATCTGGATCTAGGGAAAATTTTACAGTAGCAAAAACTGGTTTAAGTTAGTTAAACAGATAGAGGGTTTCGAGACGAAACTCTAGGCGCTTGAATCGCCTGATTCCGATAAACGAGCGAAAACTTATACTAAAACGAAAATCGGATCAGGAATCGCGATCAGAAAAATCGCGGATTTAATCCGAGAAAAAGAAAAAAGACGAACTTTCGCTAGAACGAACGAACGGACGAACGCTCACTATTTAAATAAATTGGAAAAACCGATCTATTTAAAAAAACCAAAATCTAAAAAAAACCGATGGAAAAACCGAACGGTTTTTTCGAAAAGAAAAAAACGGCACGGATTTCGAGGCGGCGGCGAACCTCGGCGAGCGTGCGGCGGCGGCGGGGCGCGGCGGCAGCGGCGGCGGCGGCGGCTGGGGCTGGGGCGGCTCGGGCTAGGGTTAGCTCTGGCTGGGCCTCCCCCCGGCTTAAATAGCCTAACGGGCCGGGAGTCCTAGTCGGACACGGCCCTAGGTCAGTTCGTTTTTTTAATATTACGTGCAGAAGAAAAAAATAAAAAGAAATACTAAACGGACTCCAAAAATTCCGAAATAAATTTTCACGGGCTTCTAAAATCAAGACGCACAAGGTGAACATTTATTTGGGACCTAAATGCAATTTTGAAAAATGCACATTTTTCCTAAATTCAAAAAAAACACCGAAAATCTCTGAAATAAAAACTTATTTGATTTTATTATTAAATCCTCAATATTTCTTTATTTTGGGAAAGTCATTTTATTCCCTCTCTCATATTTTTGTAATAGAAATAATTGATGATACAATAAATAAAATCAAATGATCCTATTCTCAAAATTTGAGAAAACTCAAATATGAAAATAACGAAATCCCCAACTCTCTCCGTGGGTCATTGAGTTGCGTAGAATTTCTAGGATCAACCAAAATGCAAAATAAAATATGATATGCAATGATGATCTAATGTATAACATTCCAAATTGGAAATTTGGGATGTTACAAACCTACCCCCCTTAAGATGAATCTCGCCCTCGAGATTCGGGTTGGCTAGAAAATAGGTGAGGGTGGTCCTTGAGCAAATCTTCCTGCTCCCAGGTGGCTTCATCCTCCGTGTGGTGGCTCCACTGAACTTTGCAAAACTTGATAACCTTGCTGCGAGTGACTCGACTGGCAAACTCGAGAATCTTAATTGGTTTCTCCTCGTACGTCAAATCGTTATCCAACTGAATAGTTTCCAAGGGCACTGTGTCTCTCAACGGTATGTCAGCCATCTCCGCATGACATTTCTTTAACTGAGAAACATGGAACACATCATGAACTCCTGACAATCCTTCGGGCAATTCCAACTTGTAGGCCACTTCTCCCATACGCTCCAAAACTCGATATGGTCCTACAAATCGTGGCGCTAACTTCCCTTTAACTCCAAAACGCTTTGTTCCCCGAAGTGGAGATACTCGAAGATAAGCTCTATCTCCGACTTCGTAAACTGTCTCCTTGCATTTAGAATCTGCATAACTTTTCTGTCTGGACTGGGCTACCTTGAGCCTATCGCGAATCAACTTCACCTTCTGTTCAGACTCTTTAATCAAGTCAGGTCCAAACAACTGGCGGTCTCCAACCTCGTCCCACGATAACGGTGTCCTGCACCTCCTTCCGTACAAGGCTTCGAAAGGGGCCATCCTTAAACTAGTTTGGTAACTGTTGTTGTAAGAGAACTCTGCATATGGCAAATTATCGTCCCAACTAGATCCATAATCTAGCGCACAAGCTCTTAGCATATCCTCCAAAATCTGGTTAACTCTCTCGGTCTGTCCATCTGTCTGTGGATGAAAAGATATACTAAATTCTAGCCTGGTACCCAAAGTTTCGTGTAACTGATTCCAGAACCTTGAGGTAAACTGGGTTCCTCTATCTGATACGATACTCCTCAGAACTCCATGCAAACATACGATCCTGGTCATGTATATCTTTGCCAACTTAGCACTGGTGTAAGTGGTCTTTACTGGGATGAAATGAGCTACTTTCGTCAATCGATCGACTACAACCAAAATCGAGTCATAGCCTGAATGAGTCCTGGGTAATCCTGTGATAAAATCCATTCCTAACTTATCCCACTTCCATTCGGGTATCGGCAATGGTTGTAACAATCCTGCTGGCTTCTGATGCTCTGGCTTTACTCTCTGACATACATCACAAACTGCTACATACTCCGCAATATCCTTCTTCATTCCGGTACACCAGAAAATATCCTTAAAATCCAAATACATCTTGGTATTTCCTGGGTGAATTGAATATGGTGAATCGTGTGCCTCTTGCAGAATCAACTTCCTGATCTCCGGGTCATTGGGCACGTAAACGCGGTCTTTAAACCATAGGGTATCGTGCTCATCCTCATGAAATCCCTTAGCTTTTCCTTTACTAAGTTTCTCCTTAATGGAGGCAATCTCTTTTTCAGTCCTTTGAGCTTCTCTGATTCTATCCATCAAAGTTGACTGAATTTCCAATGCTGCTACATAGCCTCTCGGAACTATTTCCAAACATAGTTCACGAAGATTTTCTGCTAGCTCCCTTGGTATTTCTCCCGTCATTAATGTATTGACATGGCTCTTACGGCTTAATGCGTCAGCTACTACATTAGCCTTTCCGGGGTGATAATGCAATCTCATATCATAATCCTTGATGAGCTCCAACCATCTCCTTTGTCTGAGGTTCAACTCCTTCTGTGTGAAAATGTACTTCAAACTCTTATGATCCGTGTACACCTCACAATGATTTCCAATCAGAAAATGTCTCCAAGTCTTCAATGCATGCACTATGGCTGCTAACTCCAAATCATGCGTGGCATAATTCAACTCATGAGGCTTCAGTTGTCTTGAGGCATATGAAACAACTCTCCCTTCCTGCATAAGCACTGCTCCAAGTCCTCGACGTGAAGCGTCGCAATACACCTCATAATCTTTGGTCTGGTCTGGCAAAATCAACACTGGTGAGGTAACCAAGCGTTTCTTCAACTCCTGGAAACTAGCCTCACATTCCTCCGTCCATATGAACTTGGTATCTTTCTTCAACAACTCAGTCATAGGCTTTGCAATCTTTGAGAAATTCTCAATAAATCTCCGGTAGTATCCCGCGAGTCCAAGAAAACTTCGGATCTCTCCAACCGTGGTCGATGCTTCCCATTTGGTCACGGTATCAACTTTAGCGGGATCTACTGCTATTCCTTCTCCGGATATAACGTGTCCGAGAAATCCTACTTCCTTCAACCAAAATGCACATTTGCTGAACTTGGCATATAATTGATGTTCTTTGAGCTTCTCAAGTACTAGTCGCAAATGTTCCTTATGCTCCTCTTCATTCTTCAAGTAAACCATGATATCATCAATGAACACCAGGATGAACTTATCCAAAAACTCCATAAATACTTTGTTCATCATGTTCATAAAATAGGCAGGTGCGTTAGTCAGACCAAATGACATAACGGTATACTCGTACAGCCCATACCTGGTGGTAAAAGCTGTCTTAGGTATATCCTGTTCTCGAATCTTCAACTGGTGGTATCCTGATCGCAGATCGATCTTGGAAAATACCTTAGCTCCTTGCAATTGATCAAACAGATCATTAATCATTGGTAGTGGGTACTTGTTCTTGATCGTTACTTCATTCAATCCTCGATAATCAACAACCATCCTTAACGATCCATCTTTCTTCTCCACTAGTAGTACTGGTGATCCCCAAGGCGAAGAACTTGGGCGGATATATCCCTTATCCAGTAACTCCTTAATATGCTTCTTAATTTCCACCAAATCCTTTGCTGGCATCCTATATGGTCTCTTTGATATTGGCCCTGTGCCTGGCAATAGCTCAATCAAAAACTCAATATCTCTATCCGGTGGCACGCCTGGCAACTCCTCTGGAAATACTTCAGGGAAATCCCTTACCACTGGTACTTCCTCCTGCACAACTCCTGTTAGGCAATTCACTTGAGTCCTCTTTGGCACATGCCGGGATACATACTTGATCCTTCTCCCTTCTGGGGTGGTAAGCAAAATTGACTTACTAGCACATCCAATATTCCCTTCATACTTTGATAACCAATCCATGCCTAATATCACATCCAATCCTTGAGATTCCAATACTATTAGGTCTGAGGGAAAAACATAGTTACCAATCCTTAATGGTAACCGATCACCATAGACTAGCCACATACTCTGCTCCAGGCGAGGTTACTAACATGGGTGACCTAAGGGCATGGGTTGATAGGTTATACTTATCCACAAATCCCCTTGAGATGTATGAATGCGATGCACCAGTATCAAAAAGAACGACTGCAGTAAATGACTTAACCAAAAACTTACCTATTACTGCATCGGGCTGAGCTTCAACCTCCTCCAAGCTAACGTGGTTCACCTGTCCCCTGTTGAAAGGGTTCGACTTCTTCCCAGAACTTCCATTGCCATTTTGGCCTTCAGGACATTCATTATCATAATGTCCGGTCTTCTGACACTTAAAGCAAGTGACTTGGCTTAGGTCCTTCTTGGCTGGGGTTGATGGGTTGGTGCGGTTCTGGCTGTTGCTTCCTCCATTGCCATTACCATTCTTAGTGCCATTGTGATTGTGCGAGCTACCTCCTCCATGGGTGTGCTGAAAATGTCCTCCCGGTCTAGGGGTAAAACATGGCTTCTGCTGAGCTCCTGAATTGTACTTCCCTTGTCCATACTCCCTCTTGCGATTCTCAATTTGCTGCTGCTTCCCTCAATCATAAGAGCACGATCTACCAACTCCTGGTAGTTGTTGAAAGTGGCTACCATCAACTGCATGCTCAACTCATCATTTAGTCCTTCCAGAAACTTCTCCTGCTTTGCTGCATCCGTAGCGACGTCATCTGGGGCATAACGTGCTAACTTACTAAAGTTCTCCACATACTGGCCAACTGTCCGTCCTCCTTGGCGCAAGTTGCGAAACTCACTCTTCTTCATGGCCATAGCTCCTGCTGAAACATGGGCAGTACGAAAAGCCTGCTGAAATTGGTCCCATGTGATAGTGTCGACTGGGAAACTGGCTGTGAAATTCTCCCACCATGATGCTGCGGGTCCTTCTAGCTGATGTGTGGCAAACTTCACCTTCTCCGCATCTGTGCATCCTGCTGTGGTCAACTCCCTAGCTGTCTTGCGGAGCCAATCATCTGCTACTATCGGCTCGGTGCTACTGGAAAACACCGACGGATTCAGCCGAAGAAAACGGGCTAAGTGATCAACAGGTGGTGGTGGTGGTGGTGGTGGGTTGTTGTTGTTGTTCCCCTGATTCTGATTTTGGACTAGCAACTGCATCAAGGTGTTCTGCTGCTGGATCAACTGGGTGAGCTCCGGTGGAAAGGCAAATCCGGGGTCACGTCTCGGAGGCATCTGAGGGGTTTAGAAAATATGAGATGTAAGAATAGAGGGGGTCTAAAGAGAAAACACTACCCATATGCACATGAGGTAAAAGCAAACAATTCACTTCAATCAATCAAACAAGGGCATACAATCGATCTATCTATCGCAGAAGTGCTCAGACTGCTATATTTACATGGTGGACTACTACTACTACTGATGAGGTGGTCTACTAGAAATATTGTTCGGTTGCAGACTCCATGATATCTGCTCCAGCTTCATCAACATAGTCATCATCGCTACTATCTGGATCCGAATCGGTGCCGTCGATGATGATATAGTCTTCCAGGCTAATTTCCTTGGGTTCTTCGTCTTCCTCTACTGGCGTAGGGCCTCCCATAAATATTCCAATCTTCTTGATCAGGTCATCATTCTTCTCCACCAATACTTCAATTTCCTCTTCATAATCTTCATGTGTAGCCTTGAGTTCTTCCTCCAGTTCCTTGATTCTAGTCTTAGCCTTCTTCAGATCTATCATGTCGGCGCACATCTGGTTCTCCTGTCGTCGAATGTGCTGGTTTAACTCCTGGATAAAAGCTGCGATTGATCTATCCTTCCTGGTGCTGATCATCTCCCAGTGTTCATCTCGGCGCCCACAAATCTGGTAGACAGTATCCTTGAGATCCTTGCGGTAGACTTCTCCAATGCGTCCCATGGCGATGTGAGCTGCCATGCTCTTTCCTAGACTCCAAGTTGGTGCATCAAAAGAAAACTCTATGGGCTCAGTGACTGGCATGAACGTCCTTCCTGGAACTTGAACTTGAATCATCCAGCGCTCTTCTTTAGGTAAAGTGGCGTTGTAGGTTCCTGTGAAGCTTGGTACTCCTATGTTCAGGTATCTAGTGACTTCCTTCAAGTGACGTCCAAAGGGTGTATCTTCATCCGGTTGCGTGAACTTGTTCCTTGCATCCGCCATCCTAAAGAGTAGAAAAGATGAGAAGTCAGAAGAGAAGAGAATGGATAGTGATCTAGGTCTTTTAGCTTAGTGGTCATGTCCTACAGTCAGCGTGTGCTCTGATACCATCTCTGTAGCAACCAGACCTCAAACAGTCTGATCTCTGTGCTCCGGTGTCATCCCTGGATCAGTAATGCTGACACCACACAGTACTCGGAGGATTTATAGCAGAGTAGCAATCACACACTTATTACATCGAGAGTCTCAATAGAGAACTTATTACAATAAATATGGCTTACGGCCATCTAATAACGATAACATCGGAAGGCTTGGAAGATAAGTGAGTCCATCAACTCCAACGGCATCACTGAGTATGGAACCACGACCTAAAACTCCTTAGTCGTCGTCTGAAAAGTCTGCAACATTAACGTTGCAGCCCGAAACGGGTCAGCACATGGAATATGCTGGCAAGGTAACACATAGAGAGTAATGGAATGAAACAGCTATACTATATGCATATTTGGCTGGTGGAAAGCTCTATGGTTACAGTTTTGTGTAAAGCCAATTTTTCCCTACTACAAAGGAATAAATTTATTTAACTATCATGGTAGTTGTTAAACATTGAGAATGGTTGACAGCATTCTCAATCCCAATTAAGCATCATCATCAAACATAACCCAACAAAATTAATTTAGAGTAACATGTTGAGATTCACATGATAATCCAGGTACTAGATACTCAAGATGTCCATAACCGGGGACACGGCTAACCATGATTAGTTTATTACACTCTGCAGAGGTTTGCACACTTTTCCCCACAATACTCGATCGCCTCCATTGGGTTTCTCGCACTACAGGGTGTTTGAGAATGCGAATGACCGAGACATAGTCTTTCAGAAGTGCTAGCACCTTACGATCGGGTAGACGGTACCACCTACATCCCCTACATCTGCTAGTCTACCACTGTAAGAGTTCGCATGACTTAGTCAACTATGCTAGAGCCCATAATAGCTTGTGGCTGCACACGGAAGTTTCTAGTATGAATAGTCTCATGATCCCTTTGAGCCTGGGTGGCGGTCCAAAAGAAAACAGGCAAGTCCTGGAATACCCAGGTGCCTCAATCCACCCAGATGTGTGTTTAAGTTGCCACCTTAGATAAACCATTGATTAACAAAACTCACATCTGTCATGGATTTCACTCACCCAATCCACGTCTACTAGCATAGCTTGCATAATAAGCAAACTTAGAAGTAACTCCCAAAGGTTTGATAATAAACAGGTAATAGGTACTACCTCATCTACTTCCCATCCCACAATTTAATTAGATCCTAACCATGCAATGTGTGAGGATTGATCTAATGCAATAAAACTGGGTAGTAGAAAAGGTATGATCAAAGTGTTACTTGCCTTGCTGATGATCCGGGAAACCTAGCGATTCGAAGTAACAAGCGGCGCACTCCGGGTATTCTATCACAGACAAACAAACAAGCATACAATAAGTACTCATCTAATGCATGGGTAAAACTCAAATAAGACAACTAACCAGAAGGTTCAATTTAAGAACTCCGGTTGGCAAAAAGAATCAAATCGAACGAAGCAACGAAAGTCAAACGGCGAAAGAAAACAACTTCGCTCTACTAATCTGGATCTAGGGCAAATTTTACAGTAGCAAAAACTGGTTTAAGTTAGTTAAACGGATAGAGGGTTTCGAGATGAAACTCTAGGCGCTTGAATCGCCTGATTCCGATAAACGAGCGAAAAGTTATACTAAAACGAAAATCGGATCAGGAATCGCGATCAGAAAAATCGTGGATTTAATCCGAGAAAAAGAAAAACGACGAACGTTCGCTAGAACGAACGAACGGACGAACGCTCACTATTTAAATAAACCAGAAAAACCGATCTATTTAAAAAAACTGCAATCTAAAAAAAACCGACGGAAAAATCGAACGGTTTTTTCGAAAAGAAAAAAACGGTGCGGATTTCGAGGCGGCGGCAAACCTCGGCGAGCGTGTGGCGGCGGCGGCGGGGCGCGGGGGCAGCGGCGGTGGCGGCGGGGCGGCAGCGGCGGCGGCGGTGGCTGGGGCTGGGGCGGCTCGGGCTAGGGTTAGCTCTAGCTGGGCCTCCCCCCGGCTTAAATAGCCTAACGGGCCGGGAGTCCTAGTCGGACACGGCCCTAGGTCGGTTCGTTTTTTTAAATATTACGCGCAGAAGAAAAAAAATAATAAAAAGGAATACTAAACGGACTCCAAAAATTCCGAGATAAATTTTCATGGGCTTCTAAAATCAAGCCGCACAAGGTGAACATTTATTTGGGACCTAAATGCAATTTTGAAAAACGCACATTTTTCCTAAATTAAAAAAACACAGAAAAACTCTGAAATAAAATCTTATTTGATTTTATTATTTGATCCTCAATATTTCTTTATTTTGGGAAATTTATTTTATTCCTCTCTCAAATTTTTGTAATAGAAATAATTGATGATAAAATAAATAAAATCAATGATCCTATTCTCAAAATTTGAGAAAACTCAAATATGAAAATAACGAAATCCCCAACTCTCTCCGTGGGTCATTGAGTTGCGTAGAGTTTCTAGGATCAACCAAAATGAAAAAATAAAATATGATATGCAATGATGATCTAATGTATAACATTCCAAATTGGAAACTTTGGGATGTTATAGTTGGACTCCCTTTCCTTTTTCGGAGGGGGAAAAGAGGGAAGGGAGAGGAAGAGGAGAAGGAAAGTGGGGCACGCCCCCCTCCCTAGTCCAATTCGGACTCCCTATAGGGAGGGAGCGCAGCTACCCCTTGTGGGCTGCCTCCCCTCTCCCCTATGGCCCATGTAGGCCCAATATTCCCCAGGGGGTTCCGGTAACCCCTCGATACTCCGAAAAAAAATCCCCGAATCACTCGGAACCATTCCAATGTCCGAATACAACCTTCCAATATACAAATCTCTACCTCTCGACCATTTCGAGACTCCTCGTCATGTCTGTGATCTCATCCGGGACTCCGAACCACATTCGGTCACCAAATAACATAACTCATAATACAAATCGTCATCGAACGTTAAGCGTGCGGACCCTACAGGTTTGAGAACTATGTAGACATGAGCGTGGCATATCTCCGGTCAATAACCAATAGCGAAACCTGGATGCTCATATTGGCTCCTACATATTATACGAAGATCTTTATCGGTCAAACCGCATAACAACGTACGTTATTCCCTTTTCATCGGTATGTTACTTGCCCGAGATTCGACCGTCGGTATCATCATACCTAGTTCAATCTTGTTACCGGCAAGTCTCTTTACTTGTTCCGTAATGCATCATCCCGCAACTAACTCATTAGTTACGTTGCTTGCATGGCTTATAGTGATGTGCATTACCGAGAGGGCCCAGAGATAACTCTCTGATACACGGAGTGACAAATCCTAATCTCGATCTATGCCAACTCAACAAACACCTTTGGAGACACCTGTAGAGCATCTTTATAATCACGCAGTTACATTGTGACGTTTGATAGCACACAAGGTGTTCCTCCGGTATTCAGGAGTTGCATAATCTCATAGTCAGAGGAACATGTATAAGTCATGAAGAAAGCAATAGCAATAAAACTAGTCGATCATAATGCTAAGCTAACAGATGGGTCTTGTCCATCACATCATTCTCTAATGATGTGATCCATTCATCAAATGACAACACATGTCTATGGTTAGGAAATTTAACCATCTTTGATTAATGAGTTAGTCAAGTAGAGGCATACTAGGGACACTCTGTTTGTCTATGTATTCACACATGCACTAAGTTTCCGATTAATACAATTCTAGCATGAATAATAAACATTTATCATGATATAAGGAAATATAAATAACAACTTTATTATTGCCTCTAGGGCATATTTCCTTCATATTTACCACTATCATCATACTCTATTCCACCCATAGTGCTATATCCATGGCCTACGCTCATGTATTGCATGAGAGTTGAAAAATCTAAAGCACGTTAAAAAGTATGAACCAGTTGCTTGGCTGACACTGGGGTAGTTCATGACAAATACTTTGTGTTAAGAAGATAGAGCATGACGGGACTATATGATTTTGTAGGGATAGCATTCTTTAGCATTGATATTTTGAAAGACACGATTGTTTGTTGGGATGCCTCAGTATTGATGTCTTTATGTCAAATTATAGACTATTGCTTTGAATCCCTCTTGTCTTAATATTCATGCCATGATTAGATATATGATCAAGATTATGCTAGGTAGCACTCCACATCAAAAATTATTCCTTTTTATCATTTACCTACTCGAGGATGAGCAGGAATTAAGCTTGGGGATGCTGATACGTCTTTGTCGTATATATAATTTTTGATTGTTTCATGCCAATATTATACAACTTTCACATATTTTGGCAACATTTTATATGATTTATTGGACTAACATATTGATCCAATGCCCAGTGCCCATTGCCAGTTCCTGTTTTTTGCATGTTTTCTGCTTCGCAAAATATCCATATCTAACGAAGTCCAAATGCGATAAAAATTTATAAAGAATTATTTTGGAATATTTGTGATTTTCGGGAGGTGGAATCAACGCAAACGGGGGCCCACAGCTACCATAAGACACCTGGGCGCGGCAGGCAGTCCAGGCACGTGGTGGTGGGTTGTGCCCTCATTGAACATCGGTTGGCACTCTACTTCGGGCACAAGGAAGCTTATATACGGAAAAAATCTTGTTAAAATCTCAACGCAATCGGAGTTACGGATCTCCGAATATTTAATAAACGGTTTTTGGCTAGAAAACAGAAACGCGAAACAAAAGATAACAGAGAGAGAGAGATCCAATCTCGGAGGGGCTCTCGCCCCACCACCGCCATGGAGGCCATGGACCAGAAGGGGAACTCTCCTCCCATCTAGGGGGGAGGCCAAGGAAGAAGAAGGAGGGGGGCTCTCTCCCCCTCTCTCCCGGTGGCATCGAAACGCCGCCAGGGCAATCATCGTGTGATGGCGATCTACTCCAAGAACTCCGTCATCTTCACCAAGAACTCCATCACCTTCCCCCATCTATATTCAGTGGCCCACTCTCCCGCAACCCGCTATATCCTATACTTGAACATGGTGCTTTATGTTTCATGCTATTATCCAATGATATGTTGCCATCCTATGATGTTTGGGTAGATCTATTTTGTCCTATGGGTTAATCGTGATCTTGGTTGGTATAAGTGTATATTTTATTATGGTGCTGTCCTATGGTGCCCTGTGTGTCGCGCAAACGTGAGGGATCCCCGCTGTAGGGTGTTGTAATACGTTCATAATTCGCTTACAGTGGGTGGCGTGAGTGACGGAATACACAGACCCGAGTAAGTGGGCTATTGCGTCTGGGAGTAAAGAGGACTTGATACTTCATGATATGGTTGCGTTTTACCTTAATGATCTTTGGTAATTGCGGATGCTTGCTAGAGTTCCAATCATAAGTGCATATGATCCAAGTAGACAAAGTATGTTAGCTCATGCCTCTCCCTCACATAACATTCCAAGAATGATTACCGATCTAGTTATCGATTGCCTAGGGACAATTCCGCAAATCCTATCACCGCTTTTCCACACTTGCTTTACTAAATTGTACTTTTATTAAAACAACACCTAACTTTTATTTTCATGTCCCTTATTATCTTGCAAACCTATCTCGTTATACCTTCAAAGTACTTCTAGTTTTATTCTTGTTCTAGGTAAAGTAAACGTTAAAGTGTGCGTAGAGTTGTATCGGTGGTCGATAGAACTTGAGGGAATATTTATTCTACCTTTAGCTCCTCATTGGGTTCGACACTCTTATTTATTGAAAAAGGCTACAAATGATCCCCTATACTTGTGGGTTATCAGGGGTACTCACCACGTCGTCTCTCGACCAGGTGGATCGGGCCGAGGACCCCCATGGCGGTTCACTAATGGGCCACTTCGGGCAGCTCAAGACATGTATGAGGAAGGTTCTACAAGACTTGGTAATCAAGACAAGGACAACTTTCCACCAACGTAGCTGACTAGGACTCTTGTTATCCTAGGCCTCCAGTACATTATGTAAGCCGAGGCCAAGCTAGTTGATAGATCATTATGACATTCATCATCATACCCCTAGGGTTTAGACCACAACTCATGATCTCGAGGTAGATCAACTCTGTACTCGATACATCAACATAAATATTAACAAGAGCAGGACGTAGGATTTTACCTCCATTAAGAGGGCCCGAACCTGGGTAAACATCGACTCCCTTCTTCCTGCTACCATTGATCCAAGATCCACAGCTCGGGACCCCCTACCCCGAGGGTTATCGGATTTCCCTCTGACACTTGTGAAATTATGAACGGATAAATTAAAGGTTCCTAGTCTTGCCTCTAAGAATAGCTCAAGTGTTGTTGGTGATCACGTTTTGAGGTCGGAACACAATGCATCGAAATGTGAACAAGAGTCATATGGAGATATGATTGGCAAAGGTTTGCCTACCGGTTGATGTTCAGGTCATCAATGATGCCCACATCAATGGTTGTGAATTGGATCAGGGTCTTGAATCACTTAAAATCAATTATGAGAGATATATTTATTTAAGTGGGAGAACAATTATGTATTAGTTAAGTTTAATCACTAGTGCAAATTAATTATGATCAATGTTTATGCGTAGTTGCATTATAGTTGTAGAATTATGGCTCATGGTTCCACCTTTGTTTTTATAAAATTGATTAGTTGTTATTTATCTGGTTGAATCTTTATTAGTGAGAGGATCCTCCTCTAAAAGTGCCAAGAAGAATTTTGTCCTACTGCATATATTTACAATACTCTCTTGTTGATGCTATGGATGACGAGACTCAAGTCCTCCAATCCAAAAGGCTAGAATTACATTACTGTCTGCTTGTTTCTGATAAACACAAACTTCAAAATGTTTGGGATAGTGTTGCGATATTCTTGGAACTGAAAATTGTTTTCAGAAACAAACAAAGGTTAAATGATATGTGATATCTAAAGAAGTGTTTTGTTTGCAAGTTCTGCTGAAGTGTTCAACTATGTTTAAGACTTAAATGCATAAGATCCAGAAGAACGCCAGTCATAAGTTGATGGTGAGAAACTTAAAGAGAAAAGGAACAAAACCAAAAGGATGTAACTAGACTTACATGCCTAGGGAAGTTCGAGGCTCACGCCACTCTTAAAGTTGGATGCGTCTTTTGTGAGTAGGAGAGATATTGGAAGTAAAACTATAAGAAGTAAATTGCAGAAAAGAAAAGAAGAGTGGAATGTCCCACTCAGGTATGAATGTCATACAAAGTTATAAGATGTACAGAAAGTTGGTCATTTAAAGTGCAGCTCTTGGGAGTGATGATCAATTTGTTGATCATTAATTCTTTGATATTGTGATTAAAAGTTGATCACAAGTATATTGACTCGATTGCACGTTAATGTGAATCGTTGCAAGAAACTACAATGGCCTAGATGACCAACAAATAATGAGGTTAAAATATGTGTTGAAAACTTAAAAAAGTTATGATACTTTTCATCAACATATTACCTTTGTATTTATTGTCATAACTCATTTTAGACTGTTTTCCACTCTAGCTCATTGCATAGAAGTTGCAAGGAGGTTGTTCATAAGAGAACAATAGTATTTATGAATATGATGTATGTTATAAATATTAATAATAAAATTGAACATCCATAATTCTGATGCTAAATGTCGCAAGACTAAAAGAATACCGCATATGTATGGCACTACATTTAGTCGCGTTGGAGAAACTGGCATGGATAAATTCCATACTGATGGATATTGAAGTCATCTGATTATGAATCATTTGACACTTGCAACTTTCATTCTAATAGTGAAGTAAACTAAAATACCGTTCACAGGCCATAAAGAACGAGCAACAAAATAATTAGAAAATGCCTGTTGATGTAAGTAGTTCAATAAGTGTTGTTACAAGCAATGGATTTATCTATCTTCAAGGTTGAATCAAGTAGATATTTATATTTACTCAAACATAAATCTGGATCTTTTGAAATATTTTGAAAGGTTTTTCCAGAATGAAGTAGAACTGATTGTAACAAAAATCATGTTTCTACAATTAGATTGCAAAAAGCACTTAAGTTACAAATTTAGCGAATGTCTAATGAAAAAATTATAGCTTGCATTTTCCAAAACATTACTAAGAGCATGATGTTTTGAGTAGACGTAATTAAGCTATATATGACATGGTGAGATAAAAGATGACATTGATTATTTTGCCAATATACTTTTTAATGTGATGCTTTAGGGACTAGCTTTTGCATTGAAAAGAACACCATGAAATTTGTTGAAATAAGTGCTACTTTGTAGGTTATCCCAAATGATTGTGTATTCCTCTATCACTATGTTGAGGCAAAGTGTTTGAGTATGCAAATTTTGAAGAAAATATTTTCTGCAAAAGAGTGAGTGGGAGGATGATACATCTCGAACGTATCTATTTTTTCAAAAATTGTTGCTCTTTTTTAACTCTAATTTGCATGATTTGAATGAAACTAACCCAGACTGACGTTGTTTTCAGCAGAACTACCATGGTGTCATTTTTGTGCAGAAATAAAAGTTCTCGGATGGAGTTGAAATTTTACAAAGAACTTTTCTGGAATCTATACGTACTAATAAAGCACGGATTACTTCTGTTCATTCACCATCATTTTTAATAGAAAGGCCCCTCAATTTTTGAAGAACAAACCCAAAATCTAGAAAAACGTCTCGCATTTGTGTTTTTAACTGTCATAATGCCCCTGCATGGGCCAAGATGGGCCCAGTCCACACTTTTTTCTGTCCAATAGGGAACAAAAATCAGCCAAAAATTGTTCCCCTTTGGGATTCAATCTCACGACCTCCCCTCCCATCGTTGATGGCTGCTGCCAACGGAACTAACTAGTGTTTGTAGTTGAAACAAGATACGTTGCCCTATAAATTAGTACCACTTCACTCCTTTTCATCAAGTTTAACCAATTTATATATATGATAACAAGCAACCTAAAGGAAATAAAGGGTTTGTAGGCTGCCTAATTGAACAAACAACTAGAATGTTCTTTCATGGCTGGTTGGTTGCCTCGTGGAAGGAGGGGAGTCCTTAAAAAGAAGGCATGAATAAACATCATGGGATGTGAAGGAATAAATCTGAGAGATTGCGGGGTTGGACTGGATGTCCGAGAATTGACTCTGGCTATGCATATCGATGAAGGAAGCAGATGCCTCCGAGCATAGGCACATGAGCCGGGGGAGCTCAGCAGGGATGCGCGGGCGAGAGAACCGGGAGAACTTGGCGATGCGGGATCTCGTGCATGGACAATAATCAGACGATCTTTGGCGACACGGGATCACATGCGCGGCTAGAGAACGGCGAGGAGCAAGGACGAGCCAGACAGACGTTCCTGATGTTTCCAAACACTTTCAATAAAACCCTCTTGTAGGAGTATTTAACAATGTTTTCGGTAATATTTGTAGATAATACTCGAACAGTTCCTTTTTTATTCAAATGTCTGTGTCTCTTATAGAGGTTAGTAAATCAGCAATGGTGTCTGAGGGAGTCCTGGATTAGGGGGTATCCGGACAGCCGGATTATATCCTTTGGCCGGACTGTTGGACTATGAAGATACAAGATTGAAGACTTCGTCTCGTGTCCGGATGGGACTCTACTTGGCGTGAAAGGCAAGCTAGGCAATACGGATATGTATATCTCCTCCTTTGTAACTGACCTTGTGTAACCCTAGCCCTCTTCGGTGTCTATATAAACCGGAGGGTTTTAGTCCGTAGGACAACATACAATCATACCATAGGCTAGCTTCTAGGGTTTAGCCTCTCCGATCTCGTGGTAGATCAACTCTTATAATACTCATATCATCAAGAATAAATCAAGCAGGACGTAGGGTTTTACTTCCATCAAGAAGGCCCGAACCTGGGTAAAACATCGTGTCCCCTGCTTCCTGTTACCATCTGCCTTAGACGCACAGTTCGGGACCCCCTACCCGAGATCCGCCAGTTTTGACACCGACATTGGTGCTTTCATTGAGAGTTCCTCTATGGCGTTGCCGTAAGGAAGGATGCCTCGTCTTGTTGTTAAAAGCAACATCACCGCCGGGGGAGCTCTGGCTGTCGGCCAAACTCTCTCCTAGGCAATTTCGTCATGACTACCTGTTCGGCCGCTGCACCGACGATGACTTCTTGGGTCATCAAAAATAGCCTCCACGTCGGCTCGGAAGTCGCCGAGCAGATGGATCCAATGGTGCTCTCTTCCCTAAACAAACTCTTGGATCGCATTGCCGCCTTGGGAGTCGCTACAAACTATGATCAGATTGGGCTTAAACCCGATCAAAGGGAGATTAACTCTCCATCGGTCACCCATCACGTTGCGGTGGTGGAGGAACAATGTGGCAACTCTTCCTCTATTTTGAGGACTAACTATGTCCGGATTACTGAGCTCTCCGAGCCGGATACCCGCTTACGGGAGGATATTACCCAAGCCCTGAACCTAGAATCAGGCAGCGGGCCAAGTTTATCGGGTAACACTCTGGAACCCAAACTTCCAAGATTGGAAATTCCTCGGCCCCTGGGTCTCAGATCGGGTAGGGATTCGGACTCAAATCCACCCACCCACCCAGACATAAACGATCTTTCCCACATCAGGCAAGAGCCCCATGAAACAATACATCATTATTGGGCCAGCTTCCTCCTTGTGATGAACAAGGTTAAGGACTGTCGCGAGGAAGATGCAGTCTCACTTTTCTGCAATAATTGCACGGACAAGGGAATCCTTAAAGCCTTAAGTCGCCGTGACATATCACGCTTCGCTGACTTGGCGTCAATAGTACGAAAGTACTGTGCGATGGAAAGCGCCTGGAAAACCGAAACGAAATTTTGGGATAATCCGGCTCCGAATATACACCCAGTCTAAAGTAAAAGGGTGCACTATCATAAGACGCCCGAGCTAGTTGCAAAGAAACAAAAACCCTCTACAGGGCATGGAACCGTACTGGAGGGATGGCTTAACGGACCCTGCAAAATTCACAGTACAATGGATACAATACCAACACACAGTCTTAGAGCATGTTGGATACTCCGGCAGGTGGCCAAAAGTGGTGAGGATCTTCTTATCCCAAATGCCACAGAGCACCATCCCATGGATAATAAAACGGTGTTAACAGTCTTTGAGACCTTTGCGTCACATAATAGGCGCAAGCGAACACTCCGCAGCATGGCCGAAATCTGCCACGTAGCAGCAATAAATCCATGGAGTGACACGGCTATTACCTTCAATGCCAGTGACGAACCTAAATTCCGAACAACCCGAGCACCAGCTGCACTGGTCCTCAGTCCAATTGTGGACGGCTTTTGACTCACCAAAGTACTCATGGACGGCGGCAGCGGATTAAACCTCATCTATGAGGAAACTCTTCAAAAAATGGAAATAGACTGGAACCACATTAAGCAAAGTAGCACAACCTTCAGGGGAATCATACCCAGTCGGGAGGCACGATGCGCTGGGAAAATCACACTAGATGTGGTATTCGGTACGCCAGAGAATTATAGGTCCGAAGAAATTACATTTCAAGTGGCCCCGTTCAGCCGTGGATACCACGCCCTTTTTGGATGTGAGGCGTTCACGATCTTCCAAGCTGTACCCCATTACGGGTACATGAAGCTCAAAATGCCCGGGCCCAACGGAATCATCACCCTCGCTAGTGATCCGGACACAGCACTCCGAGCCGAAAACAAAACAGCCGCACTGGCCCTCGAGGCATTATCCGAAGCCCTCTCGGCCGAGGAGCTAACGACGCTATGCTCCACAGTGGAACAGGGACGACGTGATACTCGATAAGAGATCCAAGTCCACCTCTTTTAAACCAGCGGATGAAATAGTCAAATTCCAAGTCCACCCAACGGACCCTACAAAAACAGCCTCCATTGGGGCACAGTTAAAACCCACCATGGACGCCGCACTACGAGAGTTCCTGTGCGAGAATTGGGACATATTTGCCTGGCACCCCTCAGACATGCCAGGAATCCCACACAGGCTGGCCGAGCATAGCCTCGATATCATAAAAGGATTCAAGCCGGTCAAGCAAGCTCTTCGGCGTTTCTCCGAACCTAAGAGACAGGCCATGGGAGAGGAACTAGCCAAGTTATTGGAGGCTGGATTCATCAGAGAGATAAAACACCCGGACTGGCTAGCAAACCTGGTGATGGTACCAAAGAAGGATAAATCCTGGCGCCTTTGTGTCGATTTCAAGGACCTCAATAAAACTTGCCCAAAGGATCCCTTCCTCCTCCCCCGCATCGACCAAATTATCGATGCTACCGCAAGACACGAGTCATTGTGTTTCCTCGACGCATACTCCGGTTACCACCAAATCAAGATGGCGGAGTCCGACCAAGCCTCAACGGCATTCATCACACCATACGGTCCCTTCTGTTTCAACACAATGCCTTTTGGGCTCAAAAATGCCGGCGCAACATATCAACGCATGATTCAGACATGTCTGGAGAAATAAATTGGCAAAACAGTAGAGGCATACATAGACGATGTGGTCGTCAAAACCAAACACGTCGAATCTTTGATAGACGACTTGAGGCTCACATTCGACAACCTCCGAACATACGGCATTAAGCTCAATCCGGAAAAATGCGTTTTCGGCGTACCAGCCGGAAAACTCCTGGGTTTCATTGTCTCCAGTAGAGGTATTGAAGCTAACCCGGCCAAAATCCGAGCTTTGTCACAGTTGGCTACCCCAACAGACCTCAAACAAATCCAAAAGTTAACAGGATGCATGGCGGCTCTAAGCCGCTTTATCTCCCGCTTAGGAGAAAAGGCTTTACCCCTTTATCGCCTCCTCCGGCGCACCGAACACTTTGAGTGGACAGGCGCTGCCACAGCCGGATTGGAAGAAATAAAGGCCATTTTGGCAACCAACCCAATCATGGCCGCGCCAAACATCGGCGAACCAATGTTGTTGTACATTGCGGCAACCCATCAAGTTGTAAGCGCAGTGCTCGTCGTCGAACGAGAAGCTGACGGACATAAATTCCCTCTTCAAAAGCTAGTATACTATGTATCCACTGTCCTCACTCCATGAAAATCACGATACCCACATTATCAAAAGATAGCCTACGCGGTATTCATGGCATCCCGGAAGCTGCGACACTACTTTCAAGAGTGTTCGATTACAGTAGCCTCGGAAGTGCCACTTAATGATATTATAAACAACCGCGACGCTACGGGACGGATTTCCAAATGGGCTATTGAGCTCCTCCCGTTCGACATGACATACAAACCTCGACGAGCCATTAAGTCGCAAGTATTGGCCGACTTTGTCGCCGAATGGATGGAGGCCGAACTCCCTAAAGAGTACGACGCATACTCCAATTGGATCATGCACTTTGACGGTTCTAAAATGCTGGCTGGTCTAGGGGCTGGCGTCGTCCTGACGTCCCCAACCGGAGATACGGTTCAATATGTACTGCAAATATTGTACACAGACTCCAACAACGTAGCCGAATACGAAGCCCTGTTGCATAGTCTTCGGATGGCAGTCTCCATGGGCATTCAACGCCTGGAGGTGCGTGGGGATTCAAAGCTTGCAATATCCCAAATAAATGGAGACTTTGACGCCAAGGATCCGAAAATGGCAGCCTACCGAAACACCGTCCTAAAAATGTTAGCTCGGTTCGAGGGGCTCGAATTTCACCATGTGGCTCGGGAAAACAATCAGGCGGCGGATATCCTCGCCTGCATCGGCGCAAAACGCGATGCGGTCCCCCCAACATCTTTCTGTAAAGGCTGTTCAAGCCACCCATAGTATGGGAAGGGGACACCGGTAACCATAGTCCGGACCCGGCCAAAATGCCCGATACCGAATACTCTGACACAATCGGAGGCCCCGCCACCGAAATCACACCTTTAGCCCATGTAATAATGGCCATTATAGCCCTGTAGACAGAACCATTCCTGGCCTACCTAACTAGGCAGGAACTTCCGGAGGACCAAAATGAGGCACGCTGCATAGTGCGGCGATCTAAGGCCTACAGGGTCCACGAGGGAGAATTGTATAAAAAAAGCACTACCAGAGTCCTTCAAAGATGCATCTCCGAAGAGGAAGGGCGAAACCTTTTAGCAGAAATCCATGCCAGACTCGGCGGTCACCACGCCGCAGCCCGGGCTCTTGTAAGCAAGGCCTTCCGTACAGGATTCTATTGGCCATCGGCCCAGGCAGATGCACAAGACTTGGTCCAACGTTGCGCCGGTTGCCAGCTCTTTGCAAATCAAAGCCACATGCCACCCACCGCCCTTCAGACAATCCCCATTACGTGGCCCTTCACGGTCTGGGGCTTGACATGGTTGGACCCCTTAAAGGGGGAACCCACAAGAAAAAATACTTACTGGTCATGGTGGATAAATTCACCATATGGATAGAGGCCAAGCCTGTTAAAACAGCTAAATCCGGACCAGTGATAGACTTCATATCTGGGGTCGTACACCGTTATGGCATCCCCCACAGCATCATCACTGACAATGACACAAACTTCATAGCCGATGAGGTAAAACTCTGGTGCAACAAAATGGGCATCAAGCTCGATTATGCTTTAGTCTATCACCCACAAACCAACGGCCAAGTCGAGCGAGCAAACGGTCTTATAATGAGCGGCATTAAACCCAGATTAGTGCGTTCCTTAGCGGAGTCTAACATGTACTAGGTAGAGGAGCTCGACTCCATACTCTGGGGGCTGCGGACCACGCTGAATCATAGTACCGGATACACACCCTTCTTTATGGTGTACGGCGCAGAGGCAGTCTTGCCCTATGACATAATTCATGACTCACCTCGAGTGCGCATGTACGAAGAAAGAGAATCCGAGCTCGATCGGTAGGACAGTCTGGACACCCTGGAGGAGGAGCGCGACGTAGCCAAAGCCCGTTCCACATTTTATCAGCAACAGGCTCGCAGATACCAAAGCAGAGAAGTACGGGCCAAAACTTCTAACATTGGCGGACTAGTTCTACGCCTGTCGGATAAGAAAAAGAACAAGCTCGAGCCCAAATGGGAAGGTCCCTTCATTATTGACCAAGTTCTGACCGGTGGAGCGTACCGACTGCGGGATGCATCGACTAGTCGACTCGAGCCGAACCCGTGGAACGCGGCCAGGCTCCGAAGATTCTACGCCTAGCGCCGGACCCTATGTTCGTCCCCTCCCTTTGTCCATTTTTTGCATGTACATTATCTGTCTTGTTTTTCTTTCTTCCTTTCTGTTATTATTTCTCTAGGCCTTTAAGGGCCAACTTGTGCCTCGCTTGCACATTATAGATGCGCTAGCCATGCTCATAATACCTGGGGGCTTCTTCCATAGAAGATTAATTATTTATCTGGGGCTCAGGCCCCAAACATGTGTCATTCTTCCGCATGTACCTTTTTTCGCTATTATATGCATCAATATGACTTAAGTTTTGGCCAAGCTGGGTTGCCTGGCTCTTGTATTTATGCCCTACGTTCCCGTTAATTCGGCTAAGGCATAAGGGGAGCACCTCTGCGATTGTTACTGCCGGGTCAGCCGGACGTGTACCTCAGATTGGGTGAAGCCGAAAGCTAGCGTTCTAAAGGGAATATTCGGTCGGTGAACAAAAGATGATTTTTATTTATTGTCCACATCTGCCCCCAGATGTTTTTCCTGCGTTTCCTATCGCAGTCCGTACATGCACTTTAGGGCATGCTTACCCAGGGAAAGGAACCCTTAACAGAACTATTCTCCCTGGAAGATGTTTCTTACTACCCATGTAATATAACATAACTAGTTGGGCACTTGTCTGTTCAAGCACTTATGACCCCTATGCCTAGTCTCCATGCATGCCCCGGTTCTTATATAACTCCGCGGGTATTCTGATACACTTAGGACTATCGGGTCCCGAGGTTGAAGCAAAAAGGTCCGCCAAGACAAATGATCTACAATTCGGCTAGAAGGCATTATACATGTCACTTTCATTACATAGTCATGCAGACTGACTAAATTCCTCTTCTATACCATCCAACAGGCGGTCTAGCTTACAATCCTGTTGGGAATACTTTGCGGCTAATTCTACTTGCCCATAAACTAAGCTAACGGGGATCTCTTTTCCGTCGGGCCCCAGAGGTCCGACCTCGGCCATGTGATTTGGGTCTGCCTTGGTATACCGCGTCTTCACCATGGCCCAGGATTCTCTGGCACCCTATTGGCAGGCTGATATCTTCCATAATCGGAAGTGCCGCCGTGCTCCCTTGAGCTTCTCCGCAAGCTCTACAACGCCCTCTGGCAGGGAGACGGACGGCCACAAGGCCTGGGCAACACCCTGCATCACCTGCCAAACTTGTTCGTGCAGATGTGACAGCTCGGATAGAAGATCACCCGCAGACCCGGGCATTTCCTCCATGGGATGACCCGTCAGCATACCTACAGACATAACGCTGTTAGTCGGCTTCTTCGCCGAACTCCTTTAAAAGGATTCGTTCAAGCACTTACTGAAAATGCCGCACCGAAGCCGCTTATTCTCCTTCTCGGAGTCTGCAAGCTGGCCCAGAACGTCTTTTAGTTCCACGCTCAGCTTAATATTGGCGTCTTGGAGATTGTTTTTCTCCCGCCTAACCTCAGTCAGCACGCATTTGCCAGCCTCTAGCTGTCGCATAACATGCTGGTCCTCCGGATTTTCTCCGGATTCATCTACAACATCTGTTGTTAGATCTGCAGCCATGCCGCACATTATATGGTAACCATCATTCTTTAGAGTAAATGTTACCAGCAGGTGAATTTTTCGGTTCCTGCAATGCGGCCACAGCAGCCCGCAGTTGGGTCTTGCATTCCTCTAGCTCCTGTGACAGCCTAGTATTCTTCTCTGTAAGAACCTGCACAATAAAGATGATCCTTAAATCAGTTCTGCTAACTGTTTCAAGTCTCAGGGGTTACTGATACATATAAATCATCAGATTTACTTACCCGTACATCCTTTACATACTGATCCGTGGCTCTGGCTAGACCATCTTGAGCAGCTCGGAGGTACGCCTCTCCAGAATTGAAGGCATCAAATGCCTCTGGTGAGAAACAAGCGTCACAGAGTACGGCCCGGCGGCGCTTATGATTCATGGCGCTTTCCACCTCTGAGTTTGTAGCGGATAATCTATCTGCATCCTCTGTAGGGGGATTATCTGGCGCCCTCCCCATATCGGCTTCCGCCTCTATGTCCGGTCCTGGCGCCCGACTGGTGGAAGCGTCATTAGTGACATCGCCGGACATATTCTGGCAAGCGTTTTTTCTGTTAAAGAAACACGAGCGTCATTATATTTCGAGAAAGACGAAAACAACGGAGCGGGGTTTGTTATACCTTTGCGTCGGCGTCTCCGTCCTGACCTCCTTCCTTTTTGGCCTACCCAGCCTCGGTGCCTCCTGTTGGCGCGTTGCTGCGGGTTCAGCAGGGTATCCCGAATGCCTTCCCTGTAAAAATGCCATGTGTATATGGTGGGTGAAGTGTCTAAAAGGGGATCCTAGTTTTGGAGTTGGGATTTTTGGTTTTTATTACGTGCGATGCAGGGAGCAGTCCGGGATAGTCGGCCGTAATGGCCACCATGGCATCGTCGCAGCTTAACTGATAGAACTGACGGTCTATCCACTCCACGAATATAACCGAATCTTCTTCAAGTCCGGAGTCGAGGGCCCGGTCAGGGTCCTCTGGTTGTGGAGAAGGGCTGCTGACCTCCTTTATGGCTTTTCACAGTTCCTGCCGCAAAGTGGCAAGGTGAATACTTACGACAAAGAATGCGGGAAAAATGGGAGCAGGGAGATATAACTTACCCATATTGGAGGATTGTACATGGAGAATCCATCCCGTGGCTTGATGCGGGTGAACTCCTCTTCCTCACGCTTGAACAATTCGGACAGAATTTTCGCTAAAGCGGCAGCATTGTCCGGACCCTTACGCCCACAGCAGGTGGCGTCATCCGCCCCGTTATAACACCACAAGGGGTGCCCACGATATTGAAGTGGTTGCACTCCCCGCATTATGCAAATCGACATAACTTCGATTACTGTCAATCCTGATCGAGCCAGTGCTTTAATTCGGTTCATCAGATAGAGGACTTCTCCATTGTCTTCCACCTGGGGGCTCCGTGGGCACCAACTTCGGTGTTTCTTCAGAGGAGCATTATTGAACTCAGGAAGACCCCGCCGAACAGGGTCCGGAAGGGGAACGTCCTCCATATAAAACCATTCTGAAGGCCAGTCTTCGGGTGACTTCTTCGGAGTACCGGACAGGTATCCGGTATCGGCGATGCGCCATATTTCGGCTCCGCCCACTTGATAAAGTGACCCCCTCTGTGTGCGAGGGACGAGGCAAAATAGCCTTTTCCACAGCTCCAAGTGAGCCTCGCAGACCAGGAACAACTCGCAGAGAGCTACATTGCCGGCAATATGTAGGATGGAGGCGGGGGTGAAATTGTGTAATTGGAGGCCGTAGAACTCCAGGAGCCCGCAAAGGAACGGATGAATTGGAAATCCGAGTCCCCTTAATAGATAGGGAACAAGGCAGACCCGTTCCCCCACAGAGGGACAGGGAAAGCTCTCCGCTTGCTCCCCGCCATTATAGGTGGCAAGCCAGGCTCGAACGGGCACCATGTACGCCGGAGGGAGAAATCCCTTAGTCTGCAGTTCGACTAAACGACTGTGTGGGACTGAACACCTTTCCCAATCACCGGGCTTAGGGCTTCGGGGACGGGAGGAGGAGCTGCGGAGGTCGGCCATGCTAGAATGGATCTTTCCGGAACGCGCTCTGATGGACTCTCATTGGGGGAGGATGGTATGGATCGGATCTAAGGATCCCCATTCCTTTAATAGACAATTTATTTATCTAGCTAGGGGGGCAACTGTAAAAACGCCCCGGCACCTCGTATTCATTCGACGCGTGTGAGGGAGTCCTGGATTAGGGGGTGTCCGAATGGCCGGACTATACCTTCGGCCGGACTCCTGGACTATGAAGATACAAGATTGAAGACTTCGTCCCATGTCTGGAAGGGACTTTCCTTGGCGTGGAAGGCAAGCTTGGCGATACGGATATGTAGATCTCCTACCATTGTAACCGACTCTGTGTAACCCTAGCCCTCTCCGGTGTCTATATAAACCGGAGAGTTTTAGTCCGTAGGACGAACAACAATCATACCATAGGCTAGCTTCTAGGGTTTAGCCTCTCTAATCTCGTGGTAGATCTACTCTTGTACTACCCATATCATCAATATTAATCAAGCAGGACGTAGGGTTTTACCTCCATCAAGAGGGCCCGAACCTGGGTAAAACATCGTGTACCCTGCCTCCTGTTACCATCCGGCCTAGACGCACAGTTCGGGACCCCCTACCCGAGATCCGCCGGTTTTGACACTGACGTTGGTGCTTTCATTGAGAGTTCCTCTGTGTCGTCACTTTTAGGCCCGATGGCTTCTCCGATCATCAACAGCGATGCGATCCAGGGTGAGACTTTTCTCCCCGGACAGATCTTCGTATTCGGCGGCTTTGCACTGCGGGCCAATTCGCTTGGTCATCTGGAGCAGATCGAAAGCTACGCCCCTGGCCATCAGGTCAGATTTGGAAGTTTGAACTACACGACCGACATCCGCGGAGACTTGATCTTCGACGGATTCGAGCCACAGCCGAGCGCGCCGCACTGTCACGATGGGCGTGATTTAGCTCTGCCGCCGAACAGTGCCTTGGAGGTTGCACCTGTGTCTGCTCCGACCCCTAGCTCGGAGCCGATCACACTAATCGAGGATGGGTGGTTAGACACCGCCTCGGGGGCTGCAATCTCTATGGCGATCGAGCCGAACACCAGCCCTATTCTCTGCGAAGCCCGTGACTCCAAGGAGCCAGACTCCTCTCCAGACTCCGAGCCCTCCGCGCCCCGACCGATCAAACCCGATTGGGCGCCGATCATGGAGTTCACCGCCGCGGACATCTTTCAGCACTCGCCCTTCGGCGATATTCTGAATTCACTAAAGTCTCTCACTTTATCAGGAGAGCCCTGGCTGGACTATGGTCAACAAGGTTGGGATGCGGATGATAAAGCCCACCCACCACTCACTTCGTAGCCACTGTCGATAATTTAAACGACGTGCTCGACTTCGACTCCGAAGACATCGACGGTATGGACGACGATGTAGGAGATGAACACGAACCAACGCCTATAAGGCACTGGACAGCCACCTCATCTCATGATGTATACATGGTGGACACACCCAAAGGAAGCGACGACGAGGAACACAGGGATGCAACGAGGGATCGTTCACTCGAAAAGCAATCAAAGCGGCGACGTAAGCGCCGCTCCAAGCCCCGCCTCGACAGAGACAGCAGCCATACAGACCCAGCCATAGAGCAGGACGAGCCGGCGGACAACGAACATGCCTTCGAGCAAGCGTCCGAACAGGGAAACTTGGATAAACAAACCGAACACCCCGTCCCCGGCGAAAACAACAACCCGGACGACCTTACGCCGGATAAACTCATGGAGCAGAAGAACCTCCACAAAAGGCTCGTCACCACTGCGCATAGCCTGAAAAAGCATAAGAGGAAGCTCAAAACTGTGGAAGATGCACTCAGAATCAGATGGAGCAAAGTACGCAACACCGCAGACAAATATGCCGGCAGTCGCCGCACAAAAAGCTATCCAAAGCGAAAGCTACTACCTGAATTTGACGAGGAGGCCTTAGAGCCCCCGCAGTCAAAAAATAGGAAAGCCATCCGGTTGGATGGACGACTGCATGGCCAGCATGGAGCGGCAAGCAGCGCCGCACACAAGCCGGCACGCGATCCACCCAAGGATCCGCATCAAAAAGACGGCCCAGCCAGATATATATACGGGCCAAGAAAGCAAGCTCTAGTTAGCAATGCAACACAACAAATATCCGAACATCACGACACACCCAAATACAGGGGTGCCGCACACCCCCTATGTTTCACCGATGAGGTGCTGGACCATGAATTTCCAGCGGGATTCAAGCCCGTAACACATAGAGGCGTACGACGGAACAACAGAACCTGGGGTTTGGATCGAGGATTATATCCTCCACATACACATGGCCAGAGGAGATGACCTCCACGCCATAAAATACTTACCCCTCAAGCTTAAAGGGCCAGCCCGACATTGGCTCAAAAGCCTTCCCGAAAACACCATTGGAAGTTGGGAAGAGCTTGAGGATGCTTTCCGGGCAAATTTTCAAGGGACCTATGTCCGCCCTTCGGATGCAGACGATCTCAGTCACATAACTCAACAGCCCGGAGAGTCAGCCCGGAAATTCTAGAACAGATTTCTTACTAAAAAGAATCAGATAGTCAACTGTCCGAACGCCGAAGCCCTAGCAGCTTTTAAGCACAACGTTCGAGACGAATGGCTCGCCAGACACCTTGGCCAAGAAAAGCCAAGAACAATGGCCGCATTAACAAGCCTCATGACCCGCTTTTGCGCAGGAGAGGACATCTGGTTGGCAAGATGTAGCACCAGCGACCCAAGTACATCCGAAGTTAGGGATGGAAACGGAAAACCCTGACGTAGCAAGGACCAGCGCCGGAATAAGGGAAACAGCCCAAAGAGCACGGCGGTCAACACCGGATTCAAAAGCTTGCGGTAGAATCAGAGCAAGCCGCCCCTCAAGGATAACAGGGACGAGCTATCCAACTTAAACAAAATCTTGGACAAGATATGTCAAATACACAGTACTCCCGGGAAGCCTGCAAACCATACCCACAGAGATTGTTAGGTTTTCAAGCAAGCCGGCAAACTCAACACCGAACACAAGGGGCTCGACACACCAAGTGAGGACGACGACGAACCCCACAAGCAGAGCACCAGAAAACAAAAGGATTTCCCACAAGAAGTCAAAATAGTACACTTACTTCACGTGATGAACAGAACGACGCCACCAGAGATACGCGCCATACGGCCTATCCCAAAGGAGTCTCGCCAATGGTTGTTAAAACTGATCACCTTCGACCATCAGGATTACTCTAGAAGTATCCGGAATGCAGGCTGGACTGCCTTGGTATTAGATCCAATAATCGGCGGACTCCATTTTACAAATGTCCTGATGGACGACGGCAGTGGTCTAAACCTATTATACCAGGACACAATCCGCAACATGGGGATAGACCCAACAAAAATTCGCCATAGCAAAACCTCCTTTCAAGGGGTAACACCAGGCCCGGATGCCCGTTGCATGGGTTCTCTCCGGCTAGAAGTTATGTTCGGCTCCCCCGATAACTTCCGTTGCGAACAGCTAACTTTCCACATCGCCCCATTCTCAAGTAGCTATCAAGCACTGCTGGTACGCGAAGCTTTCGCCCGCTTTAACGCAGTACCACATTATGCATCTCTTATGCTTAAGATGCCTGGTCCATGAGGCATCATCTCATTAAAGGGAAAACATTGAGTGTTCCTCCCGCGCGGAAAACAGTGCGGCTGCCTTGACAGCCCCACAATAAAGCGGCTTCACCAGCCAAAGCATCTAAACAGGTCGTCAAGACCACGGACACGGCTAGACGAGTCCGGCATAAACATACAATTGATAAAGGCTTAATAGCCGTATACCCCTGTACTAGGGGCTCCGTGCATATAAAACAAGAGACAATAAAGCTCAATTTTACCCATTTCGATTTATACTTTGTTTATTTAGTATAACTCATGTTCGGCATGATATTTCTTTAACTAAGTTCCTCTCTTTTACAGATGAACACCGTGCTACGCCCGTCCAGGATACGGCACAACGGAGACACAGGCGCAGACGTGCAGCAGGGACCCGTTCCAAAGATTCTTTTCAGATTAAGACCCTGCGTAAACCTTTTTTACTGTCTCTTGTTGATACACATCCCCTGGTTTTTTGGTATAACCAAGGAGGAGGCTGGCGTTTTTGCATGTGGCCACGTCAGAGTTTTGCGTGTACCTGGACACTAGGGGCTTATTACTAAGGGCGTTATCCCGCCCGCCCTCATAAAGACCGAATACCTTAGGGAGTGTTCGGCGTCACGAGTTTGGCCTTATATGCATCAGCTCCGAATCATGTCTTTGGTCAAATGTTGGGTTTTCCCGGCTCCTGTGTTTTTCTGCCCTACGTTCCGCTCTATCGGCTAACGCGGCACCAGGAGAACTACTGCGATTGTGCCCCGGTTCGGCCAGGCGAGCACGTCAGTAGAGAAAGCCGAAAACTGACTGTCATGATATAGCGTGAGACTGGTCAACCACTTGATGACATACCGGAATCTTTAGGATTCGTCCGCATTAACGAAGGGCCGTTTCCCGGCCAGGCACATATGCGCCCCGAGTTCGGGCGAGCGCAGGCGCCACCAGGGGCTATATAAGTAGCCTCAATGTCAAACTCCTATGGCTAAGTGAAAGTGATAAAGCGTCATAGTCTGATTGCCTAGTTCGCTGCGCAATCACCTCCTTTGTAGGACCAAGACGTTGGATCAAGTGTGAAAATGCGTCTTCTGCGAACACCCCCGCATTATGTGTGTGGGGGCTGAAGCCGACGACTACCATCTTTCAGATTATATATACATATATGTTAAACGGCTGCACAGGAGGTATTCCAATACTTGCAGGCACAAGTATAAAAAGCTTCTACAATTTATCAAAATATTGTTTTACAATAATACATGCTATTCGAATATAGTATCCTTCGAGCACTGCGTCTCTATTAAACGAGCGCCTTGCAGAACTTCCTGAAAATAGCGCTCGGCAGGTACTCGGCTTCCATCCGAGTCTGGGGATGCAACAGCGGTGGCTTCCATTTCCACCCAGTATGCCTTGACACGGGCAAGAGCCATCCGCGCACCCTCTATGCACGCTGACCTCTTCATGGCATTGATATGCGGCGCCGCACCAAGGAACTGCTGCACCAAGTTGAAATAACTTTTCGGCTCTGGCCTCTCTGGCCACAGATGACTCATGACATACTTCATGGCGAGTCCGGACAACCTATTTAGCTCGGCCCATTCGGCCAAATGATCGGCTAATGACAGTGGACGCTCTGGATTGTGGAACTGCGACCAGAAGAGGTTTTCCACTTCGCGATCTTCTTGATCTCGGAAGTGTTCGGCCGCATCTGCGGCACTCGCTGCTAAATCCAGATAGGTGTCCGCCGTACTCCACATCTGGTCTAACGGAGCATGTTTAGGATCACAGAACTTCCTGCGCAGCATAAAGGGCTTTCCAGCCGTGATCTCTCCGGCCTGACGCAGCTCCTCCTTCATAGCTCTCATCGCAGAGCGAGCATCCTTGGCATCGGCAACGGCCTTCTTCAAGTCCGTCTATTCCGCCTGATGTTCTTTTTCAAGAAGCTTGCAACGGTCAGCAGCGTTCTTCAGCCTCACGGCCATCTCGACCATTTCCTTCTTGCTTTGGCAGTGAGCAGCCTGTTCGGCTTTTAGCTCTTTAATTGCCTTTCCGGCAGCCGCATCACTTTTCCTGGCTTGCTCCTTGGCTCGGGCAAGTTCCGCCCGAAGATTCTCCATGGCAGCAGCACCATCTGCATCAAGCGCACACCTTGTAAGATACTGGCATAAAGCTCCTCTTACCAGGCGCCGCTGACGGAATTACAGACCTTGTGCCTCGTCAAGACGCTTGTTGACAAGCGCGATGTCGGCATCTGCCACGTCAAGTTGCCGCTTTAGCTCGGCAAATCCATCAGTCCGGCTGGCCACCGGACACTTCGCCACCTACGTATAAAGGCGGCATATTAGACCTGGGATTATGATCCTCTATGCGCCATCACTTTTGACAACACACAGAGTCTCAGGGGCTACTATCTACACAAGGCGCATCTTATTTATGCACAACTGTCCAAAAAGGGCACATTATTTCGCGTACCTCAAAGCCTGTCAGTAAACTCATGACGGCCTCGTGCAATCCGCTCTCCGCGGATGAAATCCTCTCAATCACCATACCCATCAATGCACGGTGCTCCTCTGAGATAGATGCTCGCCCTAGCAGATCCTTCAGCTCCTCCGACCGCGCACCAGACGGCGCCGGACTCGTCCGTTGGCCCTTTTCGAAGGCCGGACGCGGAGGGCTTTGGGGGGCCATATGACTACCTTCCGGCCCCGCCGGATTCGGAGAAACCCTCCGTGACGATACCTCAGGGTCGCCCGCCTCGCAAGGCGGTACGGCAGGGGGAGGCGTTCCGCTCTCCATCATCTCCGGAAGAAGATCCCCCGAAGACGAGCTCTGCTGAGAAGGGCTAAGGTCCGAGCTACAAGGTAAATTTTCGATTACTTTTCTCAGATATAAAGCAGGGATTTCTCTCGTTTCTTAAAAAGAAAACTCCTCTCTACTTACGGCTCGGTGGAGGGCTGATCCCCTTGTGGGCATAATTTGGCCGAAGTATCCCCCAGCACAGGACCCTTTGGCGAAGATTTCTTCCCCCGCTTTAAGGCCATGGTCTCCGGGTCTTCAGAGGCGGTCCTCTTCTTCCCCTGAGGAGAGGAATTTTCGATTCCTCCCTTCCGGACAACCTCCTTTGAGGAGGCTGTAGCTTCCTTGTCCCCTCCCTCGCTTCCCTTTGAAGGCACAACCTCTAACATCCTGACTAGCACGGGACCCGGTGTGGTCTTGGGGAGGGGGGCCGGACACCTGATTAGCTTTGCTTTCGCTATCCACTCCTGTTTAAAGGACAACTCTTTTAGGGGCAATTTTATGATAAATATACGAATAGCGAGTCCGGGCACAAGGCTACTTACTTGAGTATCCGGACGATTGCAGCTCAGACCTGTGTCCTCCGTAGAATCCGGACACACTACTTGTGGTCCAAAGAACAATTTGTACATCTCCATGGGCGTAATGCCAAGAAAATGTTGGAGAACTCGTGGTCCCTCCGGGTTGAACTCCCACAGGCGGAGGGGGCGATGTTTGCAGGGCAGAACTCGGCGAATTAACATAACCTGCGTCACCACGACCAGACTGATGTCTCTTTCTAGGAGATCTCGGATGTGGCCCTACAACAGGGGCATGTCCTTTGCCGGCCCCCAGTCCAGCCCCATATTGACCCATGACGCCAGTCGTGGTGGGGGACCCGAGTGAAAGGCAGGTGGCGCCACCCACTTAGGGGCCCTGGGAGCGGTAATATAAAACCACTCTCGTTGCCATAAGCTGGACTCCTCTTGAAAAGAGCCCTTGGGCCGTGGAGTACCAGCATTCTTGCTTATAAAAGCACCTGCGCACTCCGCGTGTCGTCCCTTGATCATCTTCGGCTCTACTTTGAAGGTCTTGAGCCATAGTCCGAAGTGAGGAGCGATATGGAGAAAGGCTTCACACACGATGATGAATGAGGAAATATGGAGGATGGACTCCGGGGCTAAGTCGTGAAATTCCAGCCCATAATAATACATGAGCCCCCTCACGAAGGGATCCGTCGGGAAGCCTAGCCCCCGAAGGAAGTGAGACATGAACACCACACTCTCACCGGGCTTGGGAGTGGGAATGACCTGCCCTTGAGCAGGCAGCCTATGCGAGATTTCGCCGGTCAAGAACCTGGCCTCTCTCAACTTCAGCACGTCCTCCTCCGTGACGGAGGAGGGCATCCATCGGCCTCGAAGGTCGGAACCGGACATTGTTGAAGGTCCGAAGCGCCTGAAATCTGGAGCCTTGGGTGTTGGAACTCGAGGTGAAGGGCGAACTTGTTTGAGATTGAAAGAAAGGAGTAAGGCCTTGGTCTCTTTATAAGAGGTTGAATACCAAGGGCCTTCCCTGTGACCGTTTGGGACTCGCCTTTGATCGAGAACATATACCAACGGGTACGGTTGGGTTACCCACGCCCGTATTGATGAGAATCCAGGAATAAGGGGACACGATCTCTGCTTTAACAAGATGTGCCAAGGAAACCGCCTCGCTAAACGCGCTAAGGTGGGACAATAAAACGATTTGAATAAAGACTTGGCCGTGGTGTGATGTCACGCTATGGAATACGTCAGCAAATTAGATTTGTGTAAATATTATTCGCTCTATGGCAATATTTGGAAACTTATTTTGCAGAGCCGGACACTACCTTTGTGTTCAAAATCTTCTATGAAGTACTTGGAGGAGGAACCCGCCTTGCAATGTCGAAGACAATCTGCGCGCCGGACTCGTTGTCATTGAAGCCTGGTTCAGGGGCTACTGAGGGAGTCCTGGATTAGCGGGTGTCCGGATGGCCGGACTATACCTTCGGCCGGACTCCTGGACTATGAAGATACAAGATTGAAGACTTCGTCTCGTGTCCGGAAGGGACTTTCCTTGGCGTGGAAGGCAAGCTTGGCCATACGGACATGTAGATCTCCTACCATTGTAACCGACTCTGTGTAACCCTAGCCCTCTCCGGTGTCTATATAAACCGGAGAGTTTTAGTCCGTAGGGCGAACAACAATCATACCATAGGCTAGCTTCTAGGGTTTAGCCTCTCTGATCTCGTGGTAGATCTACTCTTGTACTACCCATATCATCAATATTAATCAAGCAGGACGTAGGGTTTTACCTCCATCAAGAGGGCCCGAACCTGGGTAAAACATCGTGTCCCCTGCCTCCTGTTACCATCCGGCCTAGACGCACAGTTCGGGACCCCCTACCCGAGATCCGCCGGTTTTGACACCGACAACGTGGGAGAAAGCCCTTATTGGGCACAGAAGCCAAGAGGTCCAAACATTTATGGGACCGGACACTCCTTTACAAACGTTCGAAAGATGGAGAAGAACCCGCCTTGCAATGCCGAAGACAATACTACGCGCCGGACTCATCGTCATTGAAGCCTGGTTCGGGGGCTACTCAGGGAGTCCTGGATTAGGGGGTATCCGGACAGCCGGATTATATCCTTTGGCCGGACTGTTGGACTATGAAGATACAAGATTGAAGACTTCATCTCGTGTCTGGATGGGACTCTACTTGGCGTGGAAGGCAAGCTAGGCAATACGGATATGTATATCTCCTCCTTTGTAACCGACCTTGTGTAACCCTAGCCCTCTCCGGTGTCTATATAAACCGGAGGGTTTTAGTCCGTAGGACAACATACAATCATACCATAGGCTAGCTTCTAGGGTTTAGCCTCTCCGCTCGTGGTAGATCAACTCTTGTAATACTCATATCATCAAGAATAAATCAAGCAGGACGTAGGGTTTTACCTCCATCAAGAGGGCCCGAACCTGGGTAAAACATCGTGTCCCCTGCCTCCTGTTACCATCCGCCTTAGACGCATAGTTCGGGACCCCCTACCCGAGATCCGCCGGTTTTGACACCAACAGTGTCCTTGCCCATAAGATTCTAATTCTAGGTTCCTCCTAATTTTTCTATAATCAACATGTTTTTTATTTTTTATTTTCATTTTGGATTTTAAAACGTATACGTAAAACACAATCTACTAAATTAATTCTTTGATCTAAATTTCACCTACTAGTTTTTATAATATTTCAGGGGCTAATGAAACTAAAATTCAATTCTCTCAATTCCTCGGCAATCGTGGCAAAAACTCGAATTCCTTTTTATTACCTTTTTGATAAATTATAACCACAACATTTTCATCTTAGCGGATTATTATACCGTCTTCGCATTTGAACTCTTTACATGTATGTACAATTACAGTTCGAATTACTTTGGATCTTTCTAAATGCATATGGGGCAATGCGTCTTTGATTACAACAACAATAATATCACCAATACGAGCATATCGTTGATTACCAGCATCTCCTATGACTCAAATACACATCAATTTTCGAGCTCCACTATTATCTACTACATTAAAAAGGGTTTGAGCTTGAACCATATTATTTTGATTTCAATTTGTTATTTCAATGGAAGCGGATGAAAAAATATTGTCTTTCTAGAAAGAAAAAAGGGGCATTTCTTTTATCTTCCATTCCCCTCTTACGATTATATATATATCTAATCGAATAAATTGACTTTGTATGGGCATTTTACTGGCAACTATGGAAATAGCTACTCTAGCTACAGTTTCAGATACTCCCCCCATTTCATAAAGTATATGACTGTTTAACAACGGCTACCCATGTTGGGAAATGTTGCATGGAAAACATTTTTTCCACGCACACGCAAGATCTATCCATGGAGATGCATAGCAACAAGATGGGGAGAGTGTGTCTACGTACCCTCGTAGACCGTAAGCGGAACGATTGATGTAGTCGAACTTCTTCGCGCTCCAACCGATCAAGTACCGAACACACGACACCTCCGCGTTCTACACATGTTTTGTTCGGTGACATCCTCCGCCTTCTTGATCCAGCAAGATGGCAAGGTTGTAGATGAGTTCCGATAGCACGAGGGCATGGTGACGGTGATGGTGAAGTGACTCCGCAAGGCTTCACCTAAGCACTACGAAAATATGACCGGGGGTGTAAACAGTGGAGGGGGGCGCCACACACGGCTAAGGGATTGATGTGCTTATGCTAGGCGCCCCCCTCCCACATATAATAGGTGGGGGGAGGGAGCAACCAGGAGGGTGCCCCAAGTAGGCCGAATCCTACTTAGGGTCCTCCCCAAGTGGTGCCCCCCTTTCCTTATTTGCCGGAGAAGAAAGGAAAGGGGGGAAGAGAGATGGAAGAGGAGGCCAAATCCTCCCCCTTTCTTTCCCCACTTGGGCGGCTGCCATGGGGGCACGCCAGCCCCTTGCGGGATGGTGTGCTCCCCTCTTGTGGGCCAATAGGCCCAATACTCTCCCGGGGGTGACCGGTACCCCCTCTGGTACTCCGATGACTATCCGGTTTTCTCCAAAACACTTCCGATGTCCGAATACCATCGTCCTATATATCAATATTTACCTCTTGACCATTTTGAGACTCCTCGTCATGTCCGTGATCACATCCGGGATTCCGACCAACATTCGTTCACCAAATCATATAACTCATATAACACTATATCATCAACGAACGTTAAGCGTGCGGACCCAACGGGCTCGAGAACTATGTAGACCTGTCTGAGACACCTCTCCAGTTAATAACCAATAGCGGAACCTGGATGCCCATATTGGCTCATACATATTCTAGGAAGATCTTTATCGGTCGAACCGTTATGACAACATACATAATTCCCTTTGTCCATCGGTATGTTACTTGCCCGAGATTTTATCATCGGTATCTTCATACCTAGTTCAATCTCGTTACCGGCAAGTCTCTTTACTCGTTACATAATACATCACCTTGTGACCAACTACTTAGTCATTTGTTTGCAAGCTTATGATGTGTATTACCGAGAGGGCCCAGAGATACCTCTCCTATACCCGGAGTGACAAATCGTAATCTCGATTTATGCCAACTCAACAAACACCTTCGGAGATACCTATAGAGCATCTTTATGATCATCCAGTTAAGTTGTGACATTTGATAGCACACAAGGTATTCCTGCGGTATCCTGGAATTGCATAATCTCATAGTCAAAGGAATATGTACTTGACATGGAGAAAGCAATAGCAATAAACTGAACGATCATAATGCTAAGCTAACAGATGGGTCTTGTCCATCACATCATTCTCCTAATGATGTGATCCCATTATCAAATGACAACACATGTCCATGGTTAGGAAACCTTAACCATCTTTGATCAACGAGCTAGTCTTGTAGAGGCTTACTAGGGACATGGTATTTGTCTATGTATTCACACATGTATTTAAGTTTCCGATCAATAAAATTCTAGCATGAATAATAAACCTTTATCATGAATAAGGAAATATAAAATAACAACTTTATTATTGCATCTAGGGCATATTTCCTTCAGTCTCCCACTTGCACTAGAGTTAGTAATCTAGACTACATTGTAATGAATCTAACACCCATGGAGTCTTGGTGCTGATCATGTTTTGCTCGCGGAAGAGGCTTAGTGAATGGGTCTGCTACATTTAGATCCGTATGTATTTCACAAACTTCTATGTCTCCATCCTTGACCTTTTCACGAATGGAGTTGAAGCGTCTCTTGATGTGTTTAGTCTTCTTGTGAAACCTGGATTCCTTCAGCAAGGCAATTGCTCCAGTGTTGTCACAAAATATTTTCATTGGACCTGATGCACTGGTTATTATACCCAGATCAGATATGAACTCCTTCATCCAGACTCCTTCATGAGCTGCTTCCAAAGTAGTTATGTACTCTGCTTCACAAGTAGATCCCGCCACGACGCTCTTCTTGGAACCGCACCAATCGACAGCTCCACCATTCAATATAAACACATATCCGGTTTGTGACTTAGAGTCATCCGGATCAGTGTCGAAGCTAGCATCGACGTAGCCATTTACGATGAGCTCTTCATCACCTCCATAAACGAGAAACATATCCTTTGTCCTTTTCAGGTACTTTAGGATGTTCTTGATCGCTGTCCAGTGATCCACTCCTATATTACTTTGGTACCTCCGTTCCAAACTGATAGCAAGGCACACATCAGGTTTGGTACACATCATAGCATACATGATAGAACCTATGGTTGACGCATAGGGAATGACTTTCATTTTCTCTCTATCTTCTGCAGTGGTCGGGCTTTGAGTCTGGCTCAACTTCACACCTTGTAACACAGGCAATAACCCTTTATTTTACTGATCCATTTTGAACTTATCCAAAACTTTATCAAGGTATGTGCTTTGTGAAAGTCCTATTAAGCGTCTCGATCTATCTCTATAGATCTTGATGCCCAATATATAAGCAGGTTCACCGAAGTCTTTCATTGAAAAATTGTTATTCAAGTATCCTATTATGCTATCCAGAAATTCTATATCATTTCTGATCAACAATATGTCATCCACATATAATATCAGAAATTCTACAGAGCTCCCACTCACTTTCTTGTAAATACAAGCTTCACCGTAAGTCTGTATAAAACCATATGCTTTGATCACCTCATCAAAGCGATATTCCAACTTTGAGATGCTTGAACCAGTCCATAGATGGATTGCTGGAGCTTGCACACTTTGTTAGCACCTTTAGGATCGACAAAACCTTCTGGTTGCATCAGATACAACACTTCTTTAAGAAATCCATTAAGGAATGCAATTTTGACATCCATTTGTCAAATTTCATAATTATAAAATACGACAATTGCTAACATGATTCAGAATGACTTAAGCATCACTGGGGGTGAGAAGGTCTCATCGTAGTCAACCCCTTGAACTTGTCACAAACCTTTCACTACAAGTCGAGGTTTGTAGATGGTGACATCACCATCAGCGTCTGTCTTCTTCTTGAAGATCGATTTATTCTCAATGGCTTGCCGATCATCGGGCAAGTCCACCAAAGTCCACACTTTGTTCTCATACATGGATCCTATCTTAGATTTCATGGCATCTAGCCATTTATCGGAACCTGGGCTCATTATCACTTCTTCATAGTTCGTAGGTTCGTCATGGTCTAGTAACATGACTTCTAGGACATGATTACCGTACCTCTCTGGTGTCGTACGTGCTCTATTCGACATACAAGGTCCAGTAGTAACTTGATCGGAAGTTTCATGATCATCATCATTAACTTCCTCTCTAGTTGGTGTAGGCATCATGGGAACGGATTTCTCTGATGTGCTACTTTCCAAATTGAGAGAAGGTACAGTTACCTCATCAAGTTCTACTTTCCTCCCACTCACTTCTTTCGAGAGAAACTCCTTCTCTAGAAATGTTTCATTCTTGGCAACAAAGGTCTTGCCTTCGGATCTGTGGTAGAAGGTGTACCCCATTGTTTCCTTAGGGTATCCAGTGAAGACACACTACTCCGATTTGGGTTCGAGCTTATCAGGCTAAAGCCTTTTGACATAAGTGTCGCAGCCCCAACTTTAAGAAATGACAGCTTAGGTTTGTTGCTAAACCATAGTTCATACGGTGTCGTCTCAATGGATTTAGATGGTGCCCTATTTAACATTAATGCAGTTGTCTCTAATGCATAACCCCAAAACAATAGTGGTAAATCGGTAGGAGACATCATAGAATGCACCATATCCAATAAAGTATGGTTATGACGTTCGAACATACCATTACGTTGTGGTGTTCCAGGTGGCGTGAGTTGTGAAACAATTCCACATTGTTTTAAATAAAGGCAAAACTCGTAACTCAAAAATTCGCCTCCATGATCAGATCATAGAAACTTTATTTTGTTGTTACGAGGATTCTCTACTTCACTCTGAAATTCTTTGAACTTTTCAAATGTTTCAGATTTGTGTTTCATTAAGTAGATATACCCATACCTACTCAAATCATCTGTGAAGGTCAGAAAATAACGATACCCGTCGAGTGCTTCAACACTCATTGAACCGCATACATCAGTATGAATAATTTCCAATAAGTCATTAGCTCGCTCTATTGTTCCAGAGAATGGAGTTTTAGTCATCTTGCCCATGAGGCATGGTTCACAAGTATCAAATGATTCATAATCAAGTGATTCCAGAAGTCCATCAGCATGGAGTTTCTTCATGCGTTTTACAAAAATATGACCTAAACAACAGGCCACAAGTATGTTGCACTATCAATATCAACTTTGCATCTTTTGGCATCAATATTATGGATATGTGTATCACTACTATTGAGATTCAACAAGAATCGACCACTCTTCAAGGGTGCGTGACCATAAAAGATATTACTCATATAAATAGAATAACCATTATTCTCTGATTTAAATGAACCGTCTCACACTAAAAAAGGATCCAGATATATTGTTCATGCTCAACGCTGGCACCAAATAACAATTATTCAGGTCTAAAACTAATCTCGAAGGTAGATGTAGAGGTAGAATGCCGATGGCAATCACATCGACCTTGGAACCATTCCCGACGTGCATCGTCACCTCGTCCTTAGCCAATCTTTTTTTAATCCATAGCTCCTGTTTTGAGTTACAACTATGAGCAACCGAACCATTATCAAGTGTTAGCGAACATAGCATGCAATTTCAAAAAATTTCCTATGATCATGCAAGATCTATCTAGGTGATGCATAGCAACGAGAGGGGGAGAGTGTGTCCATGTACCCTCGTAGACCGAAAGCGGAAGCGTTAGCTTAACACTGTTGATGTAATCGAACGTCTTCGCCATCCAACCGATCAAGTACCAAACGTGTGACACCTCCGAGTTCAACACACATTCAGTTCGATGACGTCCCTCGAACTCTTGATCCAGCAAAGTTTCAAGGGAGAGTTTCTTCAGCACGACGGCGTGGTGACAATGATGGTGATGGTGATGTGATTCGCGAGGGCTTCACCTAAGCACTACGAGAATATGACCAGAGGAGTAAACTATGCAGGGGGCATCGCACACGGCTAAGAAACAATTGTTGTGCTTTGGGGTGCCCCCTGCCTCCGTATATAAAGGAGGAGGGGAGGAGGTCGGCCCTAGGGGCGCGCCCAAGTGGGGGGAAACCGACTAGGACTCCCAATCCTAGTCGCCCCCCTTTCCTTTCTTTCAGAGGGGGAAAAGGGAAGGAGAGGGAGAGGCAGAGGGAGAAGGAAAGGGGCCACGCCCCCTCCCCCTTGTCCAATTAGGACTCCCATGGTGGGGGTGCCACCCCTTGCGGGCTCTCCCCTCTATCCCCTATGGCCCATGTAGGCCCATTACTTCCCCGGGGGGTTCTGGTAACCTCCCGGTACTCCAAAAAATACCCGAAACATTCCGAAACCATTCCGATATCCGAGTACCATCGTCCAATATATCAATCTTTACCTCTCAACCACTTTGAGACTCCTCGTCATGCCCGTGATCTCATCCGGGACTCCGAACAATCTTTGGTCACCAAAACACATAAATCATAATACAAATCGTTGTCGAACGTTAAGCGTCCGGATACAGGTTCGAGAACTATGTAGACTTGACAGAGACACATCTCCAATCAATAATCAATAGCGGAACCTGGATGCTCATATTGGTTCCTACATATTCTACGAAGATCTTTATCGGTCAAACCGCAATGACAACATACGTCATTCCCTTTGTCATCGGTTTGTTACTTTCCCGAGATTCGATCGTCGGTATCTTCATACCTAGTTCAATCTCGTTACCGGCGAGTCTCTTTGCTTGTTCCATAATGCATCATCCCGCAACTAACTCATTAGTCACATTGCTTGCAAGGCTTATCGTGATGTGCATTACCGAGAGGGCCTAGAGATACCTCTCTGATACTCGGAGTGACAAATCCTAATCTCGATCTATGCCAACCCAAAAAACACCTTCGGAGACAACTGTAGAGCATCTTTATAATCACCCGGTTCCGTAGTTATGTTTGATAGCACACAAGGTGTTCCTCCGGTATTCAGGAGTTGCATAATCTCATAGTCAAAGGAATATGTATAAGTCATGAAGAAAGCAATAGCAATAAACTTTATCGATCATTATGCTAAGCTAATGAATGGGTCTTGTCCATCACATCATTCTCCTATTGATGTGATCCCGTTCATCAAATGAAAACACATGTCTATGGTCAGGAAACTTGACCATCTTTGATTAACGAGCTATTCAAGTGGAGGTATAATAGGGACACTCTGTTTGTCTATATATTCACACATGTATCAGTTTCCGGTTAGTACAATTCTAGCATGAATAATAAACATTTATCGTGATATAAGGAAATATAAATAAAAACTTTATTATTGCCTCTAGGGCATATTTCCTTCAGTCTCCCACTTCCACTAGAGTCAATAATCTAGATTACATTGTAATGATTCTAACACCCATGGAGTCTTGGCGCTGATCATGTTTTGCTCGTGGAAGAGGCTTAGTCAACGGGTCTGCAACATTCAGATCCGCATGTATTTTGCAAATCTCTATGTCTCCCTCCTTGACTTGATCGCGGATGGAGTTTAAGCGCCTCTTGATGTGTTTGGTTCTCTTGTGAAATCTGGATTCCTTCCCTAAGGCAATTGCTCCAGTATTGTCACAAAATATTTTCATTAGATCCGATGCACTAGGTATTACACCTAGATCGGATATGAACTCCTTCATCGAGACTCCTTCATTTGCTACTTCCGAAGCAGCTATGTACTCCGCTTCACATGTAGATCCCTCCATGATGCTCTGCTTGGAACTGCACCAACTGACAGCTCCACCATTCAATATAAATACGTATCCCGTTTGCGACTTAGAGTTATCCGGATCAGTGTCAAAGCTAGCATCGACGTAACCATTTATGACAAGCTCATTGTCACGTCCATAAACGAGAAACATATCCTTAGTCCTTTTTAGGTATTTCAGGATGTTCTTGTCTGCTGTCCAGTGATCCACTCATGGATTACTTTGGTACCTCCCTGCTAAACTTATAACAAGGCACACATCAGGTCTGGTACACAACATTGCATACATGATAGAACCTATGGCTGAGGCATAGGGAATGACTTTCATTTTCTCTCTGTCTTCTGAAGTGGTCGGGCATTGAGTCTGACTCAATTTCACACCTTGTAACACATGCAAGAACCCTTTCTTTGACTGATCCATTTTGAACTTCTTCAAAACTTTATCAAGGTATGTGCTTTGAATGTCCAATTAAGAATCTTGATCTATCTCTATAGATCTTGAAGCCCAATATATAAGCAGCTTCACCGAGGTCTTTCATTGAAAATTTCTTATTCAAGTATCCTTTTATGCTATCCAGAAATTCTATATTATTTCCAATCAACAATATGTCATACACATATACTATTAGAAATGCTACAGAGCTCCCACTCACTTTCTTCTAAATACAGGCTTCTCCAAAAGTCTGTACAAAACCATATGCTTTGATCATACTGTCAAAGCGTATATACCAACTCCGAGAGGCTTGCACCAGTCCATAAGAGGATCGCTGGAGCTTGCACATTTTGTTAGCACCTTTAGGATCGACAAAACCTTTTGGTTGCATCATATACAACTCTTCTTTAAGAATTCCATTAAGGAATGCAGTTTTGACATCCATTTGCCAAATTTCATAATCATAAAATGTGGCAATTTCTAACATGATTTGGACAGACTGTAACGCCCTCGATGCGGCTATATCTCCCATGGGTCGAAGCACGACTTAGAGGCATAACCGCATTGAAAGCAATGTCGCAAGTGAGGTAATCTTCACACAACCCATGTAATACATAAGGGAAAGAGATACATAGTTGGCTTACAATCGCCACTTCACACAATACATGAATAAAGCATTACATCATCCAGATACAATCAAGGTCCGACTACGGAACCAAAATAAAAGAAGACTATCCCCAATGCTACACAGATCCCCGATCGTCCCGACTGGGCTCCACTACTGAACAACTAGAATGAAACAACACAAACACAAGATCTTCATCGAGCTCCTCCTTGAGCTTGGTTGCGTCATCTGCACGGTCTCATCGGCACCTGCAAGCTGGTTTTGGAAGTATCTGTGAGTCACGGGGACTCAGCAATCTCACACCCTCGCGATCAAGACTATTTAAGCTTATAGGAAGGGTAAAAGGTATGAGGTGGAGCTGCAGCAAGCGACTAGCATATATGGTGGCTAACATACACAAAAGAGAGCGAGAGAGAAGGCAAAAGCATGGTCGAACAACTATGATCAAGAACTGATCCTAGAACAACCTACGTCAAGCATTACTCCAACACCGTGTTCACTTCCCGGACCCCGCCGAGAAGAGACCATCACGGTAACACACGCGGTTGATGTATTTTAAATAAGGTCAACTTCAGGTTTTCTACAACCGGACATTAACAAATTCCCATCTGCCCATAACCGCGGGCACGACTTTTGAAAGATCAATCCCTGCAGGGGTGTCCCAACTTAGCCCATCACAAGCTCTCACGGTCAACGAAGGATATTCCTTCTCCCAAGACAATCCGATCAGACTCGGCATCCCGGTTGCAAGACATCCTTGACAATGGTAAAACAAGTCTAGCAAAGCCGCCGAATGTCCCGACAAATCCCGATAGGAGCTGCACATATCTCGTTCTCAGGGCACACTCAGATTGTCCAAACTTCCGGTAGGCCAACCAAGAGTTGCCCCTGGTGGCCACCGGCGGCTGACAGGTTGGACCAACACTCAGAGGAGCACTAGACCGGGCGGGTTAAAATAATGATGACCCTCGGGAGCGCGACTCCCAAGGGAAAAGAAAAGGCTAGGTGGCGAATGGTAAAACCAAGGTTGGGCCTTGCTGGAGGAGTTTTATTCAAAGTGAACTGTCAAGGGGTTCCCATTATAACCCAACCGTGTAAGGGACGCAAAATCCGGGAACATGACACCGATATGACAGAAACTAGGGCGGCAAGAGTGGAACAAAACACCAGGCATAAGGCCGAGCCTTCCACCCTTTACCAAGTATATAGATGCATTAATTAAATAAGAGATATTGTGATATCCCAAGAAAATATCCATGTTCCAACAAGGAACAAACTCCAATCTTCACCTGCAACTAGCAACGCTATAAGAGGGGCTGAGCAAAGCGGTAACATAGCCAAACAATGGTTTGCTAGGACATGGTGGGTTAGAGGCTTGGCTCAACAATATGAGAGGCATGATAATCAAGTTGTAGGTATCGCAGCATAGGCATAGCAAAAGAGGGAGCAACTAGCAAGCAAAGATAGAAGTGATTTCGAGGGTATGGTCATCTTGCCTGAAATCCCGCAAGGAAGAAGAACGAGTCCATGAAGAAGAAAAACAGACATAGTTAAACAGGTCCTCACCAACGCGACGTTAACGGAACCAACCCGAAGGAGCAGCACCGGAAAGAAATAAACCACATAGTAAACAACCACCACATGAACATGGCATGATGCACAATCAAGTATGTTGCATGTCCGGTTTAATGAAGCATGGCATGGCAAAGTGCACAAGCAATCCTTCAAATTAAGTGGAGCTCAATATGCAACTCCGTTGCATATTGACGAAACACCACGACAAGTTATTTAGTTCGATCTCGTTTATGTACCCAACAATATTAAATGTTGATTAACATGGCAAGGGGTGAAGCAAATGAAAACTACCTATCTAGGCAAGTTTAAATGAGGCCGGAACAACAAACAACAAGTCTGGAAACTCCTCATGTGCAAATTAAGAATTTAGTACTGTTCTGCCCAAAACCATATTTTAGAGTTGTTAAACATGCAAGGTAAAGCCACCATGTTAAACTAGGCATCTTTCTACCCCATTTACATATAAAGTTTGTTAGGTTTGGAGCTACGGTTATTAAGTTATGAATTAAAGCATTTCAACAAGGCATAGGAGCAAATTTAACCAAATGGCATCTTAAACATTTTAAAAATGGATGAAAGTGGCATATTATGAAACTAGACGAAAAACTAAGAATTTTACATATAAAGTTTGTTTTAAACCGATGCACGGTTCTGAAGTTATTATATGCATGAACATGGAGGGGTTTTCTGCAAAAACTGCAGTCTTTGGAAATTAGGTAAATTCACAGCAACAGGAAAAAAACACATCGGGCTGAAAGTAGCTGGCCCGATAGTACACAGGGGAATCTTGGGAATCTGCTCACATAGCGGGCCATGGCCCAGCACGGCGAGGCCGGATCTGGAGGTGTGCTTGGCGCGGTGCAGCAGAAACGGCCCAAGGCGAAGAGGCATGGCACGGTCAACGGGCACGGGCGAGCGGGAAGCAGAGGAAGGCCAATGCGGCGGCGACCGGCAGACTCTGGCGAGGGGACGACGGTAGGTGGCGGGCACGGGACCAGCTGGCGACGGGAATGGGTAGATCCGGCCCCTGGGCACCGGATCTGGCCAGATGACGGCGCCATCGGGGCCGACGACAAGCGACGACGGCAGGTCGGCTCCTTGGACACGGAGAGAGATATAGCGGTTACAAGAGAGAGAGAGAGAGGAGCAGGGCGAATGCCAGGGGAAACGGAGGTGGCACCTGGTTGCGGATCCGGTGGCGCTCGTCGGTGCGGGACCGCGGCAAGGTTGGCGGAGGCGCGGAGGAGCTGGTGTAGCGGGCAACGGCGGCTCAGGCCAGCCAATTGGGCGGCACTACGAGCGGGCGCGCGACAGTGCAGGACGCGGGTGCCTCGGGCCCAGATCAGCCCGGGGTGGGCCTGAGATGCGCTTCAGCGGGCCTTGCGGGAGGAGGAGGGAGGCAGGGGCGACGTGGCAGCGTAGGAGTGGTGGAGGGTGGTGCTCAGGTGGCGGCTGACCACCTAGGGCGCGCCAAGTGGCGATGGAGGGGTGGCCGGTGCCGGAAATTGAGGTGGGAGGCGGCGGCTCCGGGTTGGGGCGCGGATTTCAAGGAAGATGCGCCGGCTGGAGGTGGGAGGAGGCTAGGAGGGGTAGGTTTAGGGGCTAGGGATGCCCAAAATGGCAAGGGTGTCTTCTTAAATAGGAAGGGGCTAAGGTTTAGGTGGGTTTTGGGGGGTTTTTGGACCCTCGGATCGCGATCGATGGATCCGATCGACAGGGGGAATAGGTAGGCCTACGTGGGCTGGTTGTGACTGTGTAGAAGGCCGAGGACTGCGGGAGGGAAGAGAGAGAGAGAGGGACTCGGCAACAGCTTCCAGAGACCGAAAACGTCCGACGATCTGACCAACTATATTGTCGCTATAGTTATCCGTTGGGGTGACAAACGGACTCCGAACGTGATGAAACTTGGCAGGCGGCCTACTGATAACAAAACAACACTGCACACCAACTTTCATCCCATTCCGAGAAAATTTTCTGGCCACTTATAAAATAATATTTCGGACATGCCGCGAGCGCGTGCAAGTGTGTCTGGGCTCAGAACGGACAACGGAAGGAACTGGGAGACCGGGACAGATGCAAGTTTTGAAAACATGATGATGCAATGCACATGATGACATGATAAGATGCAACACGCAAGCAAATTACAAGGCAACAACAACGAATAACTGGGAGACACCTGGCGCAACGGTCTTGGGGCGTCACAACACTCCACCACTACGAGAGGATCTCGTCCCGAGATCTAGGATGGCACCGGAGGGAAGCAGAATAGGAAGAGAACAGGTAAAACTAAAGTTTCTTCTTTGACAAACGAGTGAAACCAAAGAACCTTGCAAGGTTAAACAAATTGAAAGAAAGAATACAATGAAGATGAACAAAGTTGAAACACTCCGTTAGACAAGAGGAACAAGGAACATTACTAGAACCTTGTAGTTTGAAAGACATAAGAAAAGGGTTTTGATGGACTAGAAGTACAAGAAAGTACTCCGGTTGAAACGAGATGTACAAGGAATGATAAAGATCAATTACGACAACACTCCGGTTGGAGAAAGGAGGTAAGGAATATGAGCTTGGCAAAAAGAAAGCACTTGGATGAGAGTCCGATTAGAAGAGGAATGATAGACACAACACTCTGGTTAAAACAAGATAGAGAAGGAATAAGAATTATATAATTTGGACAGCACTCCGACTGTAATGGAAATAATAAGAATCATGAACTTGACAAGATGAGAAGATACTTGAGTGAAAACACGACACTCCAGTTGAATGGATAAGCAAAGGAAAGAACATGATTTTCACAATACGAGATGATGAGTCAAGAGAGCATCATCACAATGCCTCTGAAAGAAATGAAAGAATGCAATGAAAAGAAGGGAGAAGAAAAACAACATGTTCTACCTCAAATGAATTTGAGAGAGCATCCTTAAAAAGAAGGATTGAACAGAGTTGTTGGGAAATCAACAACGAAACGAATAAACTTGTTGTGGGCTTATGGAAAAACATCTCAAAACTGAGGTGAAAATTCTGCCACTAACGAAAAACAAATAGATTGGATTGATATCAACAAGGAGACGAGAACTTATTTCACCGGGAGGATAAATGAAAAACTTGGGTCATTTATAAGCAACATAGATAGCAACAATCCTTAGGGAAGACTTTAGGTGAAATATTACCCAAGATAACTCAAACGACGAGATTGATGGATTTAAAGTATCTCATTCTTAACAACATGTGAATCATGGGACATGAACTCAAATTATCAAGAATGACATAATACCACCTCTAAAGATACGGTCGAAAGAATTGCACTCCGGATTGCGAGATGAAGAATGTTCGAGCTCCTCTGAAAAGAATCTTGATGAACACTTCAAGAAGGAATTTAAATCCTTGATGGACCAACATGTAGAATCTCCATGAAGAACTCCGGTACAAAAGAATGACGAAAAGAAAGAGGAGTTGAAAACACAAGGTGAAACCTTGTAATGATTTAAATGAATCTCCTTGGTGAAATAATTGAAAAAGGTAGGAGCTCCGGGAAAAAGAGAAGATGAAAACGATTGAAATGATGAGCCTCCGGAATAAAGAATTAATCATTTGGGTGAATCAAGAATAAGAATTATGTTATGCTCATCGTTCACCAATTTAAATTGATGGCAAGCAACGGATTTGGCATACTACTTATTCCCGTAGAAAGGATTAAGATAGATATAGCAAAAACTTGAGAAAGTCTTCTACGAATCACCGGTCGGGTTGAAACAACGAATAAATTGATATGATAAATGACGGAAGACAAAAATCTTGGAAGAACCACCGTAAGAACTGAAAATTTATGAAGAAAAGATAAAGAAAACACCGGGTAAGAATTGTGAAATTGTCGAAAATACTTGAGACAATTTAGATACAAGAGGACGAATAGATCACGAACTTAATAGAGAATATTTGAATGATGCACCAGTAAGATTGGAGAATGATAACTGAAAGCTGAGAATGAATAAACCTGAATTGATGGACTCCGGATAAACAAACTGAGAAGACTCCTGAATTGCTCCCGATAGGTGAAAAGAATTCTCACAATCAAAACAATTATGAGAGGATAGCCTCGAACTAGAACCACGAATCTCTGAGAGAACGGATAAGATATGGAGGTAAAACTCTTCTTCGGTCTTCAAATGTTGAGAATGATGACGAGAACCACCACTGAGAATATTTGAGGCACTCCGGAATGAAAATTGGGAAGGTTGAGCCAACGATGAAAAGAATGTGAAAGATCTTGGAGAAGGCATTTGAATGATGATAAATCATTCTTACGTCAAACTTCGATAAGAAATTTGAGGATAGCTCCGGGAAAATTAGAAGAGTCAGGTAAGATCCTGGGAAAAGACCTGTGGGTTAGGGCCCACTCAAAAGAGACACCGTAGAACGATTTAAAAGAGGGAAAGCACCGGTTGAATAAAATGGCTTGAATGAGATAACAACCTCAAAATAGGTTGAACGGATCTTGAATGACAAGATGAGCCTTTTGAGATATGTTGAGCACTTCAGAACAAATGAATAGCGAGAAGTGAATTATTATGAGGTGCACCGGTATGAGAAGGCATTTGAAATGAGGAAAGGATATGATCAACAAAGCTTGAATTGAATCCACTAGAGAAGAAAAGAATGAAGGATGATGTACTAGTAGAGCATCTTCATGAAAACCACTGGGTAAGAACATTGACGAAAAATGAATGGAGAGGCTTCCCATCAATAAAATGGATAGTTGAATAAGGAATCTTAGTCCTAAAAAAAAAAAAGGGGGGGGGGGGGGGGAAAAAAAACAAAGGCAACTTGGAGACGGATGAAACAAACACCGTTGAGAAGAACTGATAATTGATCTTGCGAATGTTGAAAGATCGGATCCACTTGAAGAGAAACACGCTGGTTGAAAAGGATTGACATGACAATCTCGATGATCAAGAAGGATTAGTATCACATAGGAACATGAGAACACCACTTAGGAAAGGTATGGACTCAACACTTGACTTCGAAGCAACTCGAATACCACAACTCAAACAAAACAAAGGATTGGCTTGCAAAATAAGCTGGAACAAAGATATGATAGAGATTTCGTCCGAAGTTTTCATGGTGGGTCCCACACGGGCTCGATCGTATAGCACCATCATGTACAAGGCAGTGCACATGACATACGAAGCGTCCCCAAGTCGGCATAGCCAAGGACTCTTTAAGACACGACGAGACCACTATAAAACCAACCGTGAATAGGCGGACTACTAGACGTCGAACCCCAATTTCATATCATACATCTGTCGGAAAGATATCCTAAGAGCTACTTGAAATCCCACTTATAAACTCCTGAAACTTTCCGGTTATGCAATCAGGTGTTGGGGATACAGGGGAAGCATAATATCTCACCCAAAACTAGCAAATCCTACATCCAACTGTATCCATCCTTCAACACATAACCAAGAAACCTTCGGAAATAGTTTACCTCAACCTTCGAAAAGCATCCGTTATATGAGTTATGGCAATACTCCCGAACTCCCACCCCAGTACTAGGTGGCGTCGAGGTTATCTCACCAACAACTGCATAAAAGAGATTTTCGATGTCGGCGAAACTCAGGTATTCCAGAACTGCAACGATAAAATTGTGACGACAACACTTCGGAGCTCAACTCCCCAGGACACTGCCCGAACACCTAAATGTCAGGAGGCACCAAGAACAATGTTCTCGTCACAAAACCATCAGAACGATTCCAAGATACCCGAGTGATGAAGGGACTGAGGACTAAAAAGAATCCTACTCTCCGATATATATAATCCTAAATGACTCAAAACATTTTTCTAGACTCAACAACGCCAGCGATTCGATCAATCAGGGGGCTCCTAAGGTCGGGGAAGGCTCTAATTACCAACTTGTAACGCCCTCGATGCGGCTATATCTCCCACGTGTCGAAGCACGACTTAGAGGCATAAGCACATCGAAAGCAATTTCGCAAGTGAGGTAATCTTCACACAACACATGTAATACATAAGGGAAAGAGATACATAGTTGGCTTACAATCGCCACTTCACACAATACATGAATAAAGCATTACTGTTGGGGAACGTAGTAATTTCTTCAAAATTTTCCTACGCACACGCAAGATCATGGTGATGCACAACAACGAGAGGGGAGAGTGTTGTCTACGTACCCTCGTAGACCGGAAGCGGAAGCGTTATAACAACGCGGTTGATGTAGTCTTACGTCTTCATGGCCCGACCGATCAAGCACCGAAACTACGGCACCTCCGAGTTCTAGCACACGTTCAGCTCGATGACGATCCCCGGACTCCCATCCAGCAAAGTGTCGGGGAAGAGTTCCGTCAGCACGACGGCATGGTGACGATCTTGATGTTCTACCATCGCAGGGCTTCGCCTAAGCACCGCTACAATATTATCGAGGATTATGGTGGAGGGGGGCACCGCACACGGCTAAGAGAACGATCACAAAGATCAACTTGTGTGTCTTTGGGGTGCCCCTTGGCCACGTATATAAAGGAGTGGAGGAGGGGAGGGGCCGGCCCTCTCTATGGCGCGCCCTAAGGGAGTCTTACTCCCACCGGGAGTAGGATTCCCCCTTTCCTAGTAGAACTAGGAGCCCTTCCAAGTAGTAGGAGTAGGAGGGAAGGAAAGGGAAGGGAAAAGGAGAAGGAAGGAAGGGGGCGCCCCCCTCCCTAGTCCAATTCAGACCAGACCAAGGGGAGGGGTGCGGCCACCCTTGAGGCCCTTTTCCTTCTTTCCCGTATGGCCCAATAAGGCCCAATACGTATTCCCGTAACTCTCCGGTACTCCGAAAAATACCTGAATCTTTCGGAACCTTTCCGATGTCCGAATATAGTCGTCCAATATATCGATCTTTACGTCTCGACCATTTCAAGACTCCTCGTCATGTCCCCGATCTCATCCGGAACTCCGAACTCCTTCGGTACATCAAAACTCATAAACTCATAATATAACTGTCATCGAAACCTTCATGCAGACCCTGCGGGTTCGAGAACAATGTAGACATGATCGAGACACGTCTCTGGTTAATAACCAATAGCATAACAACATACGTCGTTCCCTTTGTCATCGGTATGTTACTTGCCTGAGATTCGATCGTCGGCATCTCAATACCTAGTTCAATCTCGTTACCGGCAAGTCTCTTTACTCGTTCCGTAATACATCATCCCGCAACTAACTCATTAGTTGCAATGCTTGCAAGGCTTATAGTGATGTGCATTATCGTGTGGGCCTAGAGATACCTCTTCGACAATCGGACTGACAAATCCTAATATCGAAATACGCCAACCCAACATTTACCTTCGGAGACACCTGTAGAGCTCCTTTATAATCACCCAGTTACGTTGTGACATTTGGTAGCACACAAAGTGTTCCTCCGGTAAACGGGAGTTGCATAATCTCATAGTCATAGGAACATGTATAAGTCATGAAGGAAGCAATAGCAATAAACTAAACGATCAAGTGCTATGGTAACGGAACGGGTCAAGTCAATCACATCATTCTCCTAATGATGTGATCCCGTTAATCAAATGACAACTCTTTGTCTATGGCTAGGAAACATAAGCATCTTTGATCAACGAGCTAGTCAAGTAGAGGCATACTAGTGACACTCTGTTTGTCTATGTATTCACACATGTATCTTGTTTCCGGTTAATACAATTCTAGCATGAATAATAAACATTTATCATGATATAAGGAAATAAATAATAACTTTATTATTGCCTCTAGGGCATATTTCCTTCAGTCTCCCACTTGCACTAGAGTCAATAATCTAGTTCACATCGCCATGTGATTTAACACCAATAGTTCACATCACCATGTGATTAACACCCATAGTTCACATCGTCATGTGACCAACACCCAAAGGGTTTACTAGAGTCAATAATCTAGTTCACATCGCTATGTGATTAACACCCAAAGATTACTAAGGTGTGATCATGTTTTGCTTGTGAGAGAAGTTTAGTCAACGGGTCTGCCACATTCAGATCCATAAGTATTTTGCAAATTTCTATGTCAACAATGCTCTGCACGAAGCTATTCTAGCTAATTGCTCCCACTTTCAATATGTATCCAGATTGAGATCTAGAGTCATCTAGACCAGTGTTAAAATTTCCATCGACGTAACCCTTTATGATGAACCTTTTTGTCACCTCCATAATCGAGAAACATATCCTTATTCCACTAAGGATAATTTGACCGATGTCCAGTGATCTACTCCTAGATCACTATTGTACTCCCTTGCCAAAAATAGTGTAGGGTATACAATAGATCTAGTACACAGCATGGCATATTTTATAGAACCTATGGCCAAGGCATAGGGAATGACTTTCATTCTCTCTCTATCTTCTGCCGTGGTCGGGTTTTGAGTCTTACTCAACTTCACACCTTGTAACACAGGCAAGAACTCTTTCTTTGAGTATTCCATTTTGAACTACTTCAAAATCTTGTCAAGGTATGTACTCATTGAAAAACTTATCAAGCGTCTTGATCTATCTCTATAGATCTTGATGCTCAATATGTAAGCAGCTTCACCGAGGTCTTTCTTTGAAAAACTCCTTTCAAACACTCCTTTATGCTTTGCAGAATAATTCTACATTATCTCCGATCAACAATATGTTATTCACATATACTTATCAGAAATGTTGTAGTGCTCCCACTCACTTTCTTGTAAATACAGGCTTCACTGCAAGTCTGTATAAAACTATATGCTTTGATCAACTTATCAAAATGTATATTCCAACTCCGAGATGCTTGCACCAGTCCAAAGATGGATCGTTGGAGCTTGCATATTTTGTTAGCACCTTTAGGATTGACAAAACTTTCTTGTTGCATCATATACAACTCTTCTTTAATAAATTTATTAAGGAATGCAGTTTTGTTTATCCACTTGCCAGATTTCATAAAATGTGGCAATTGCTAACATGATTCGGACAAACTTAAGCATAGATACGAGTGAGGAAATCTCATCGTAGTCAACACCTTGAACTTGTCGAAAACCTTTTTGCGACGATTCTAGCTTTTGTAGATAGTGACACTACTATCAGCGTCCGTCTTCCTCTTGAAGATCCATTTAATATCAATGGCTCGCCGATAAATGGGCAAGTCAATCCATACTTTGTTCTCATACATGGATCTCATCTCAGATTTCATGGCCTCAAGCCATTTTGCGGAATCTGGGCTCATCATCGCTTCCTCATATTTCGTAGGCTCGTCATGGTCAAGTAACATGACCCCCAGAACAGGATTACCGTACCACTCTGTTGCGGATCTCACTCTGGTTTACCTACAAGGTTCAATAGCAACTTGATCTGAAGTTACATGATCATCATCATTAGCTTCCTCACTAATTGGTGTAGTAGTCACAGGAACATATTTCTGTGGTGAACTACTTTCCAATAAGGGAGCAGGTACAGTTACCTCATCAAGTTCTACTTTCCTCCCACTCACTTCTTTCGAGAGAAACTCCTTCTCTAGAAAGGATCCATTCTCAGCAACGAATATCTTGCCTTCGGATCTGTGATAGAAGGTGTACCCAACATTTTCTTTTGGGTATCCTATGAAGACGCACTTCTCCGATTTGGGTTTGAGCTTATCAGGTTGAAACTTTTTCACATAAGCATTGCAACCTCAAACTTTAAGAAACGACAGCTTAGGTTTCTTGCCAAACCATAGTTCATACGGTGTCGTCTCAACGGATTTAGATGGTGCCCTATTTAACGTGAATGCAGCTGTCTCTAATGCATAACCCCCAAACGATAGTGGTAGATCGGTAAGAGACATCATAGATCGCACCATATCTAATAAAGTACGGTTATGACGTTCGGACACACCATTACACTGTGGTGTTCCAGGTGGCGTGAGTAGTGAAACTATTTCACATTGTTTTAACTGAAGGCCAAACTCTTAACTCAAATATTTTACCTCTGCGATCATATCATAGAAAGTTTTATTTTCTTGTTACGATGATTCTCCACTTCACTCTGAAATTCTTTGAACTTTTCAAATGTTTCAGACTTGTGTTTCATTAAATAGATATACCCATATCTGCTCAAACCATCTGTGAAGGTCAGAAAATAACGATACTTGCCGTGAGCCTTAACACTCATCGGACCGCATACATCAGTATGTATTATTTCCAATAAGTCAGTTGCTCGCTCTATTGTTCCGGAGAACGGAGTCATAGTCATCTTGCCCATGAGGCATGGTTCGCAAGCATCAAGTGATTCATAATCAAGTGATTCCAAAAGTCCATCAGCATGGAGTTTCTTCATGCGCTTTACACCAATATGACCTAAACGGCGGTGCCACAAATAAGTTGCACTATCATTATTAACTTTGCATCTTTTGGTTTCAATATTATGAATATGTGTATCACTACGATCGAGATCCAACGAACCATTTTCATTGGGTGTGTAACCATATATGTAAATAGAACAACAATTTATTCTCTTACTTAAATGAATAACCGTATTGCAATAAACATGATCAAATCATATTCATGCTCAATGCAAACACCAAATAACACTTATTTAGGTTCAACACTAATCCCGAAAGTATAGGGAGTGTGCGATGATGATCATATCAATCTTGGAACCACTTCCAACACACATCGTCACTTCACCCTTAACTAGTCTCTGTTCATTCTGCAACTCCCGTTTCGAGTTACTACTCTTAGCAACTGAACCAATATCAAATACCGGGGGGTTGCTACGAACATGAGTAAAATACACATCAATAATTCGTATATCCAATATACCTTTGTTCACTTTGCCATCCTTCTTATCCGCCAAATACTTGGGGCAGTTCCGCTTCCAGTGACCAGTCCCTTTGCAGTAGAAGCACTTAGTCTCAGGCTTAGGACCAGACTTGGGCTTCTTCACTTGAGCAGCAACTTGCTTGCCGTTCTTCTTGAAGTTCCCCTTCTTCCCTTTGCCCTTTTCTTGAAACTAGTGGTCTTGTCTACCATCAACACTTGATATTTTTCTTGATTTCTACCTTCGTTGATTTCAGCATTACTAAGAGCTTGGGAATCGTTTCCGTTATTCCTTGCATATCATAGTTCATCACGAAGTTCTACTAACTTGGTGATGGTGGCTAGAGAATTCTGTCAATCACTATCTTATCTGGAAGATTAACTCCCACTTGATTCAAGCGATTGTAGTACCCAGACAATCTTAGCACATGCTCACTGCTTGAGCTATTCTCCTCCATCTTTTAGCTATAGAACTTGTTGGAGACTTCATATCTCTCAACTCGGGTATTTGCTTGAAATATTAACTTCAACTCCTGGAACATCTCATATGGTCCATGACGTTCAAAACGTCTTTGAAGTCCCGATTCTAAGCCGTTTAAGCATGGTGCACTAAACTATCAAGTAGTCATCATATTGAGCTAGCCAAATGTTCATAACGTCTGCATTTGCTCCTGCAATAGGTCTGTCACCTAGCGGTGCATTAGGGACATAATTCTTCTGTGCAGCAATGAGGATAATCCTCAGATCACGGATCCAATCCGCATCATTGCTACTAACATTTTTCAACATAATTTTTCTCTAGGAACACAATAAACTGGGAGCAACATCACGAGCTATTGATCTACAACATAGATATGCTAATACTACCAGGACTAAGTTCATGATAAATTAAAGTTCAATTAATCATATTACTTAAGAACTCCCACTTAGAAAGACATCCCCCTAATCTTCTAAGTGATCACGTGATCCAAATCAACTAAACCATAACCGATCATCACGTGAAATGGAGTAGCTTTCAATGGTGAACATCAATATGTTGATCATATCTACTATATGATTCACGCTCGACCTTTCGGTCTCCAGTGTTCCGAGGCCATATCTGCATATGCTAGGCTCGTCAAGTTTAACCTGAGTATTCCGTGTGTGCAAAACTAGCTTGCACCCATTGTAGATGGACGTAGAGCTTATCACACCCGATCATAACGTGGTGTCTGGGCACGACGAACTTTGGCAACGGTGCATACTCAGGGATAACACTTTTATCTTGAAATTTAGTGAGAGATCATCTTATAATGCTACCGTTAATTAAAGTAAGATAAGATGCATAAAAGATAAACATCACATGCAATCAAAATATGTGACATGATATGGCCATCATCATCTTGTGCCTTTGATCTCCATCTCCAAAGCATCGTCATGATCTCCATCGTCACCGGCATGACACCATGATCTCCATCATCTTGATCTATATCAATGTGTCGTCACATGGTTGTCTCGGCAACAATTGCTCTTGCAACTATTGCTATCGCATAGCGATAAAGTAAAGCAATTATTTGGCGCTTGCATCTTATGCAATAGAGAGATAACCATAAGGCTTTTGCTAGTTGCCGATAACTTCAATAAAACATGATCATCTCATACAACAACTTATATCTCATAACGTCTTGACCATATCACATCACAACATGCCCTGCAAAAACAAGTTAGACATCCTCTACTTTGTTGTTGCAAGTTCTACGTGCCTGCTACGGGCTTTAGCAAGAACCATTTTTACCTACGCATCAAAACCACAACGATAGTTTGTCAAGTTGGTGTTGTTTTAACCTTCGCAAGGACCGGGAGTAGCCACACTCGGTTCAACTAAAGTTGGAGAAACTGACACCTGCCAGCCACCTGTGTGCAAAGCACGTCGGTAGAACCAGTCTCGCGTAAGCGTACGCGTAATGTCGGTCCGGGCCGCTTCATCCAACAATACCGCTGAACCAAAGTGTGACATGCTGGTAAGCAGTATGACTTATATCGCCCACAACTCACTTGTGTTCTACTCGTGCATATTACATCAACGCATAAAACCTGGGCTCGGATGCCACTGTTGGGGAACGTAGTAATTTCAAAATTTTCCTACGCACACGCAAGATCATGGTGATGCACAGCAACGAGAGGGGAGAGTGTTGTCTATGTACCCTCGTAGACCGGAAGCGGAAGTGTTATAACAATGCGGTTGATGTAGTCGTACGTCTTCACGGCCCGACCGATCAAGCACCGAAACTACGGCACCTCCGAGTTCTAGCACACGTTTAGCTCGATGACGATCCCCGGACTCCGATCCATCAAGGTGTCGGGGAAGAGTTCCATCAGCATGACGGCATGGTGACGATCTTGATGTTCTACCATCGCAGGGCTTTGCCTAAGCACCGCTACAATATTATCGAGGATTATGGTGGAGGGGGGCACCGCACACGGCTAAGAGAACGATCACGAAGATCAACTTGTGTGTCTTTGGGGTGCCCCTGGCCACGTATATAAAGGAGTGGAGGAGGGGAGGGGCCGGCCCTCTCTATGGCGCGCCCTAGGGGAGTCCTACTCCCACCGGGAGTAGGATTCCCCCTTTCCTAGTAGAACTAGGAGCCCTTCCAAGTAGTAGGAGTAGGAGGGAAGGAAAGGGAAGGGAAAAGGAGAAGGAAGGAAGGGGGCGCCCCCCTCCTAGTCCAATTCGGATAGACGAAGGGGAGGGGTGTGGCCACCCTTGAGGCCCTTTTCCTTCTTTCCCGTATGGCCCAATAAGGCCCAATACGTATTCCCGTAACTCTCCGGTACTCCGAAAAATACCTGAATCACTCGGAACCTTTCCGATATCCGAATATAGTCATCCAAAATATCGATGTTTATGTCTCGACCATTTTGAGACTCCTCGTCATGTCCCCGATCTCATCCGGGACTCTGAACTCCTTCGGTACATCAAAACTCATAAACTCATAATATAACTATCATCGAAACTTTAAGCGTGCGGACCCTACGGGTTCGAGAACAATGTAGACATGACCGAGACACGTCTCCGGTCAATAACCAATAGCGGAACCTGGATGCTCATATTGGCTCCCACATATTCTATGAAGATCTTTATCGGTGAGACCGCATAACAACATACGTTGTTCCCTTTGTCATCGGTATGTTACTTGCCCGAGATTCGATCGTCGGTATCTCAATACCTAGTTCAATCTCGTTACTGGCAAGTCTCTTTACTTGTTCTGTAATACATCATCCCGCAACTAACTCATTAGTTGCAATGCTTGCAAGGCTTATAGTGATGTGCATTACCGAGTGGTCCCAGAGATATGTCTCCGACAATTGGAGTGACAAATCCTAATATCGAAATACGCCAACCCAATATGTACCTTCGGAGACACCTGTAGAGCTCCTTTATAATCACCCAGTTACGTTGTGACGTTTGGTAGCACACAAAGTGTTCCTCCGGTAAACGGGAGTTGCATAATCTCATAGTCATAGGAACATGTATAATTCATGAAGGAAGCAATAGCAATAAACTAAACAATCAAGTGCTATGCTAACAGAATGGGTCAAGTCAATCACATCATTCTCCTAATGATGTGATCCCGTTAATCAAATGACAACTCTTTGTCTATGGCTAGGAAACATAACCATCTTTGATCAACGAGCTAGTCAAGTAGAGGCATACTAGTGACACTCTCTTTGTCTATGTATTCACACATGTATCATGTTTCCGGTTAATACAATTCTAGCATGAATAATAAACATTTATAATGATATAAGGAAATAAATAATAACTTTATTATTGCCTCTAGGGCATATTTCCTTCAATTACATCATCCAGATACAATCAAAGAAGACTACCCCAAATGCTACACAGATCCCCGATCGTCCCGACTGGGCTCCACTACTGAACAACTAGAATGAAACAACACAAAGATAAGATCTTCATCGAGCTCCTCCTTGAGCTTGGTTGCGTCATCTGCACAGTCTCATCGGCACCTGCAAGCTGGTTTTGGAAGTACCTGTGAGTCACGGGGACTCAGCAATCTCACACCCTCGCGATCAAGACTATTTAAGCTTATAGGAAGGGTAAAAGGTATGAGGTGGAGCTGCAGCAAGCGACTAGCATATATGGTGGCTAACATACGCAAAAGAGAGCGAGAAGAGAAGGCAAAAGCACGGTCGAACAACTATGATCAAGAACTGATCCTAGAACAACCTACGTCAAGCATTACTCCAACACCGTGTTCACTTCCCGGACCCCGCCGAGAAGAGACCATCACGGTAACACATGCGGTTGATGTATTTTAAATAAGGTCAACTTCAGGTTTTCTACAACCGGACATTAACAAATTCCCATCCGCCCATATCCACGGGCATGGCTTTCGAAAGATCAATCCCTGCAGGGGTGTCCCAACTTAGCCCATCACAAGCTCTCACGGTCAACGAAGGATATTCCTTCTCCCAAGACAATCCGATCAGACTCGGCATCCCGGTTGCAAGACATCCTCGACAATGGTAAAACAAGTCCAGCAAAGCCACCCGAATGTGCCGACAAATCCCGATAGGAGCTGCACATATCTCGTTCTCAGGGCACACTCAGATTGTCCAAACTTCTGGTAGGCCAACCCAGAGTTGCCCCTGGTGGCCACCGGCGGCTCACAGGTTGGACCAACACTCAGAGGAGCACTGGCCCGAGGGGTTAAAATAATGATGACCCTCAGGAGCGCGACTCCCAAGGGAAAAGAAAAGGCTAGCTGGCGAATGGTAAAACTAAGGTTGGGCCTTGCTGGAGGAGTTTTATTCAAAGTGAACTGTCAAGGGGTTCCCATTATAACCCAACCGTGTAAGGGACGCAAAATCTGGGAATATAACACCGATATGACGGAAACTAGGGCGGCAAGAGTGGAACAAAACACGAGGCATAAGGCCGAGCCTTCCACCCATTACCAAGTATATAGATGCATTAATTAAATAAGAGATATTGTGATATCCCAACAAAATATCCATGTTCCAACAAGGAACAAACTCCAATCTTCACCTGCAACTAGCAACGCTATAAGAGGGGCTGAGCAAAGCGGTAACATAGCCAAACAATGGTTTGCTAGGACATGGTGGGTTAGAGGCTTGGCTCAACAATATGAGAGGCATGATAATCAAGTGGTAGGTATCGCGGCATGGGCATAGCAAAAGAGCAAGCAACTAGCAAGTAAAGATAGAAGTGATTTCGAGGGTATGGTCATCTGGCCTAAAATCCCGCAAGGAAGAAGAATGAGTCCATGAAGAAGACAAACGGACGTAGTCAAACGGGTCCTCACCAACGCGACGTTAACGGAACCAACCCGAAGAAGCAGCACCGGAAAGAAGCAAACCACATAGTAAACAACCACCACATGAACATGGCATGATGCACAATCAAGTATGATGCATGTCTGGTTGAATGAAGCATGGCATGGCAAAGTGCACAAGCAATCCTACAAATTAAGTGGAGCTCAATATGCAACTCCGTTGCATATTGACGAAACACCACGACAAGTTATTTAGTTCAATCTCGTTTATGTACCCAACAATATTAAATGTTGATTAACATGGCAAGGGGTGAAGCAAATGAAAACTACCTATCTATGCAAGTTTAAATGAGGCCGGAACAACAAACAACAAGTCCGGAAACTCCTCATGTGCAAATTAAGAATTTGCTACTGTTCTGCCCTAAACCATATTTTAGAGTTGTTAAACATGCAAAGTAAAGCCACCATGTTAAACTAGGCATCTTTCTACCCCATTTACATATAAAGTTTGTTAGGTTTGGAGCTACGGTTATTAAGTTATGAATTAAAGCATTTCAACAAGGCATAGGAGCAAATTTAACCAAACGGCATCTTAAACATTTTAAGCATTGATGAATGTGGCATATTATGAAACTAGACAAAAAACTAAGCATTTTACATATAAAGTTTGTTTTAAACCGATGCACGGTTCTGAAGTTATTATATGCATGAACATGGAGGGGTTTTCTTCAAAAACTGCAGTCTCTGGAAATTAGCTAAATTCGCAGCAACAGGAAAAAAACACATCGGGCTGAAAGTAGCTGGCCCGATAGTACATAGGGGAATCTTGGGCAGCTGCTCACATAGCGGGCCATGGCCCAGGACGGCGAGGCCGGATCTGGAGGTGGGCTTGGCGTGGTGCAGCAGAAATGGCCCAAGGCGAAGAGGCATGGCATGGTCAACGGGCATGGGCGAGCGGGAAGCAGAGGAAGGCCAATGTGGCGGCGATCGGCGGACTCCGGCGAGGGGACGACGGCAGGTGGCGGGCAGGGGACCAGCTGACGACGGGAATGGGTAGATCCGGCCCCCGGGCACCGGATCTGGCCGGATGACGGCGCCACCGGGGCCGGCGACAAGCGACGACGGTAGGTCGGCTCCCTGGCCACGGAGAGAGAGATAGCGGTTACAAGAGAGAGAGACAGACAGGAGCAGGGCGAACACTAGGGGAAACGAAGGTGGCACCTGGTTGCGGATCCGGTGGCGCTCGTCGGTGCGGGACCGCGACAAGGTTTGCGGAGGCGCGGAGGAGCTGGTGTAGCGGGCGACGGCGGCTCAGGCCAGCCAATTGGGCGGTGCTACGAGCGGATGAGCGGGCGCGCGGCGGTGCAGGACGCGGGCGCCTCGGGCCTAGATCGGCCCGGGGCGGGCCTGAGATGGGCTTCAGCGGGCCCTGCGGGAGGAGGAGGGAGGCAGGGGCGATGTGGCAGCGTAGGAGTGGTGGAGGGTGGCACTCAGGTGGCGGCTGACCACCTAGGGCACGCCAAGTGGCGATGGAGGGGTGGCCGGTGCCGGAAATTGAGGTGGGAGGCGGTGGCTGCGGGTTGGGGCACGGATTTCGAGTAAGATGCACCGGCTGGAGGTGGGAGGAGGCTAGGAGGGGTAGGTTTAGGGGCTAGGGATGCCCAAAATGGCAAGGGTGGCTTCTTAAATAGGAAGGGGCTAGGGTTTAGGTGGGTTTTGGGGGTTTTTGGACCCTCGGATCGCGATCGATGGATCCGATCGACAGGGCGAATAGGTAGGCCTACGTGGGCTGGTTGTGACTGTGTAGAAGGCCCAGGACTGCGGGAGAGAAGAGAGAGAGAGAGAGAGGGATCCGGCAGCAGCTTCCGGAGACCGAAAACGTCCCATGATCTGACCGACTATATTGTCGCTATAGTTATCCGTTGGGGCGACAAACAGACTCCGAATGCGATGAAACTTGGCAGGCGGCCTGCTGACAACAAAACAACACCGCACACCAACTTTCATCCCATTCCGAGAACATTTTCTAGCCACTTATAAAATAATATTTCGGACGTGCCGCGGGCGCGTGCAAGTGTGTCTGGGCTCAGAACGGACAACGGAAGGAACTGGGAGACCGAGACAGATGCAAGTTTTGAAAACATGATAATGCAATGCACATGATGACATGATAAGATGCAACACACAAGCAAATGACAAGGCAACAACAGCGAATAACTGGGAGACACCTGGCGCAATGGTCTCGGGGCGTCACACATACTTAAGCATCACTACGGGTGAGAAGGTCTCATCATAGTCAACTCCTTGAACTTGTAGAAAACCTTTCGCAACAAGTCGAGCTTTGTAGACAGTAACATTACCATCAGCATTAGTCTTCGTCTTGAAGATCCATTTATTCTCTATGGCTTACCTATCATCGGGCAAGTCAACCAAAGTCCATACTTTGTTCTCATACATGGATCCCATCTCAGATTTCATGGCCTCAAGCCATTTTACGGAATCTGGGCTCATCATCGCTTCCTCATAGTTTGTAGGTTTGTCATGGTCTAGTAACTTGACTTCCAAAACAGGATTACCGTACCACTCTGGTGTGGAATGTAGTCTGATTGACCTACGAGGTTCGGTAGTAACTTGATCTGAAGTTTCATGATCATCATCATTAACTTCCTCACTAATTGGTGTAGGCATCACTCGAACTGATTTCTACGATGAACAACTTTCCAATTCGAGAGAAGGTACAGCTACCTCATCAAGTTCTAATTTCGTCCCACTCATTTCTTTCAAGAAAACTCCTTCTCTAGAAAGGATCCATTCTTAGCAACAAATATCTTGCCTTCGGATCTGTGATAGAAGATGTACCCAATAGTTTCTTTTGGGTATCCTATGAAGACGCACTTCTCCAATTTGGGTTCGATCTTATCTAGCTGAAGCTTTTTCACATAAGCATCGCAACCCCAAACTTTAAGAAATGACAGCTTAGGTTTCTAGACAAACCACATTTCATACGATGTCGTCTCAACGGATTTAGATGGTGCCCTTTTTAATGTGAATGCAGCTGTCTCTAATGCATAACGCCAAAATGATAGTGGTAAATCAGTAAGAGACATCATAGATCGCACCATATCTAATAAAGTATGATTACGACGTTCAGACACACCATTACGCTGTGGTATTCCAGGTGGCGTGAGTTGCGAAAATATTCCACATTATTTCAAATGAAGACCAAACTCGTAACTCTAATATTCACCTCCGCATATGATCGTAGAAACTTTATTTTCTTTTTACAATGATTTTCTACTTCACTCTGTAATTCTTTGAACTTTTCAAATGTTTCAGACTTATGTTTCATTAAGTAGATATACCCATGTCTGCTCAAATCATCTGTGAAGGTCAGAAAATAACGACACCCGCCGCGAGCCTCAATACTCATCGGACTGCATACATCATTATGTACTATTTCCAATAAGTCAGTGGCTCGCTCCATTGCTCCGGAGAATAAAGTCTTAGTCATCTTGCCCATGAGGCATGGTTCGCAATCATCAAGTGATTCATAATAAAGTGATTCCAAAAGTCCATCAGCATGGAGTTTCTTCATGCGCTTTACACCAATATGACCTAAACGGCAGTGCCACAAATAAGTTGTACTATCATTATTAACTTTGCATCTTTTGGCATCAATATTATGAATATGTCTATCACCATGATCGAGATTCAACAAGATTAGGCCACTCATCAAGGGTGCATGACGATAAAAGATATTACTCATATAAATAGAACAACCATTATTCTCTAATTTAAATGAATAATCGTCTCAAATCAAACAAGATTCAGATATAATGTTCTTGCTCAACGCTGGCACCAAATAACAATTATTCAGGTCTAAAACTAATCCTGAAGGTAGATGTAGAGGTAGCGTGCCGACGGCGATCACATCGACCTTGGAACTATTTCCGACGCGCATTGTCACCTCGTCCTTAGCCAATCTTCATTTAATCCGTAGCCCCTGCTTCGTGTTGCAAATATGAGCAACAGAACCAGTATCAAATACCTAGGCGCTACTACGAGCATTATTAAGGTATACATCAATAACATGTATATCAAATATACCTTTCACTTTGCCATCCTTCTTATCTGCCAAATACTTGGGGCAGTTCCGCTTCCAGTGACCAGTCCATTTGCAGTAGAAGCAATCAGTTTCAGTCTTAGGTCCAGACTTGGGCCTCTTCCCGGGAGCAGAAACTTGCTTGCTTTTCTTCTTGAAGTTCCCCTTCCTTCCTTTGCCCTTTTGCTTGAAACTAGTGGTCTTGTTAACCATCAACACTTGATGCTTGTCGGTGTCAAAACCGGCGGATCTCGGGTAGGGGGTCCCGAACTGTGCGTCTAAGGCGGATGGTAACAGGAGGCGGGGGACACGATGTTTACCCAAGTTTGGGCCCTCTCGATGGAGGTAATACCCTACTTCCTGCTTGATTGATCTTGATGATATGAGTGTTACAAGAGTTGATCTACCACGAGATCGTAGAGGCTAAACCCTAGAAGCTAGCCTATGGTATGATTGTTGTTGTCCTACGGACTAAACCCTCCGGTTTATATAGACATCGGAGGGGGCTAGAGTTACACAAAGTCGGTTACAAGGGAGGAGATCTTCATATCCGTATTGCCAAGCTTGCCTTCCACGCCAAGGAAAGTCCCATCCGGACACGGGACGAAGTCTTCAATCTTGTATCTTCATAGTCCAACAGTCCGGCCAAAGGATATAGTCCGGCTGTCCGGAGACCCCCTAATCCAGGACTCCCTCAGTAGCCCCTGAGCCAGGCTTCAATGACGATGAGTCCGGTGCGCAGATTTGTCTTCGGCATTGCAAGGCGGGTTCTTCCTCCGAATACTCCATAGAAGATTTTGAACACAAGGATAGTGTCTGGCTCTGCAAAACAAGTTCCACATACCACCGTAGAGAGAATAATATTTCCACAAACCTAATCTGCTAACACGTTTAGCAACATGACATCATGTCATGGCCCGGTCATTATTCAAACCATTTTTCTCAACCAGCACTACACATATCACGAGGCGGTTTTCTTGACATGTCCTGTCGAAGCAGAGATCGTGTCCCCCTTATTACGGGATTCTCATCAATATGGACGTGGGTAACCCAATCGTGCCCATTGGTATGACTCCTCAATTTTAGGCAAGTCCCAAACGGCCATGAGGAGGACGCTTGATATTCACCCTCTTTATAAAGAGGCCAAGGCCTATCCTTTTTTCCCTCTCGTACTCAATCAAATCCTTCCCCCGCCTCGAGTTCCAACACCCAAGGCTCGGGTCAGGCGCTTCGGACCTTCAACCATGTCTGAATCCAACCTTCAAGGTCGGTGGATGCCTTCCTCTGTCACAGAGGAAGACATCAAGAAGCTAAGAGAGGCCAGGTATTTGACCTTCAAAATCTCGCATAGGCTGCCTGCTCGAGGGCAGGTCATTCCCACTCCCGAACCCGACAAGAGCGTTATATTCATCTCTCACTTCCTCCAAGGGCTAGGCCTCGCTCTGGATCCCTTTGTTATAGGGCTCATGTTCTATTATGGGCTGGATTTCCATGACCTAGCCCCGGATTCCATCCTTCACATCTCGTCGTTCATCATTGTGTGTGAGGCCTTCCTCCGCATTACCCCCCACTTCGGCCTGTGGCTCAAGACTTTCAATGTGAGGCCGAAGATGATCGAGGGTGACACGCAGAGTGCGAAGGTGCCATAATAAGCAAAGGCGCCAATGTTCCATGGCCAAAAGGTTCCTTCCCGGAGGTGTCCAGTTTATGGCAACGGGAGTGGTTTTATATCACGGCTCCCCGGAGTACCAAGTGGGTGGCCGCCCCTGCCTTTCGCTTGGGCCCCCCACCACAACTGACGTCATGGATCAACAAGAGGCTGGATTGGGGGCCAGTAAATGATGTGCCGATATTGGAGAGTCGCATCCGAGATCTCCTCGAGAGAGATGTCAGCCTGGTCACGGTAATGCAAGTCATGCTAGTTCGTCGAGTCCCGCCTTGCAAACGTCGACCCCTCCGTATGTGGGAATTCAACCCGGAAGGACCACGAACTATTCCGCACTTCCTCGGCATGACGCTCGAAGAGATGTACAAATTGTTCTTCGGACCACAAATAAAGTGTCCAGACACCACCAAGGATGCGGGTCTGAGCTGTAATCGCCTAGATACCCAAGTAAGTAATCCCGTGGCCGAACACGATGTCTTTTTATTTATCACAACATCATTCTGAAAAGTCGCTCTTTAACCAGGATTGGGTAACAAAGGCGAAGATGATCAGGTGTTCGACCCCCCTTCCTGAATGCTCGGCCGATCCAGTACTAGCCAGAATGCTCGAGCCGGCGCCTTATCAGGCGCCCTCAGGGGAAGATAAGGGGGGGGTAAAGAGGTTGAAAGCAGGCCTCACTCATTATTCCTCCAAACCGGGGGAATTAGCGCCTCCGCGAAGGAGGATAACCAGGGAGAAGAATCTGAAATTCCCTCTCCCCAAGGAAGGAAGAGGACCACCTCTGAAGACCCGGAAACAAAGGTTTCCAAATGGGGGAAGAAATCTTTGCCAGAGGGTCCTGCCTCGGAGGGTACTCTTGCCGCACAGTGCCCGCAAGGGGATCAGCCCTCTACCGAGCTGTAAGTAAACAAAAAGTACTTAATAGTAAAAATATCCTACATTACTTCTGAAGACATTAACCAAAGCATATATCTTGTAGTTTGGATCGTAGCCTTTCTCGACAGAGTTCGTCTTCGGGGGATCTTCTTTCGAAGATGATGGAGAGCGAAACACCTCCCCATGTCACCCTGCCTCATGAGGTGGGCGACCCTGAAGTGTCGTCGCAGAGGGTTTCACCTGATCCGCCAAGTCCAGAGGGTAATCCTTCGGCCACCCGAAGTCCTCAGTATTCGGCTCCTAAAGAGAGCAACAGAAAGAGTCCGAAACCGTCCGGTGTGCGCTCGGACGCACTGAAGGATCTTCTGGAGCAAGCGGCCACCTCAGAAGCGCACCGTACGCTAATGGGTACGGTGATTGAGAGGATTTCATCCGCCGAAAGCGGGTTGCATGAAGCTTTTATGAGTCTGCTGAAAGGCTTTGAGGTACGTGAAATAGTGTATGTTTTTGACAGTACCGCACACGTTAGGTGTGCCCTATGCAGATAGTAGCCCCTGAGACTCTGGTTTTTGTTTCAAACGGCGGAAAATAGAGGATCATAGTCCCAGGTAATAATTAGGCCGCCTTCATGTCACTACAAAAAAAAGACACATCCGTGACATTTTGGGCCGAACGAATTTTTTTCCTGTCATACATATGACACTTCTATGACGATAATTGTGACAAAACCCGGTATCATCAGAGATGTGGTGGGCTCCTACTTCTATGACAAAAAATCATGACAGAAAATGGGCTTTTTGTCCTGGGCGGGTCGGAGACGCAGCTGCATGACATTCTTTGGGCCGTCCATGACGAAAAAAACCATGGTAGAAGCGAGGGGGAGGAAAATTTGGGGGAGTTCCCGGTTACGGTGGGAAGTCGGGGGCCGAGCGATGCACGTTTCTCTCTTACACGTACGCGCGTGTGGGCGAGGCGTTGGCTCTAACTGAACCCGAGCGAGGCGTTGGGCTCTAACTGAACCCGAGCGAGGCGTTGGGCTCTAACTGAACCCGAGCGATTTCACTGCAGGCTACGCGTTACTGAACCCGAGCGATTTCACTGCAGGCTACGCGTTACTGAACCCGAGCGAACGATCGATGGCTGTTAACTGAACCCGATCGAGCGATTCCTTCGCTACTGCTGCTAACTGAAGCCGATCGATGGGATGAACAGTGAGCGTTGCGGGGGGGGGGGTTTGGATGAATAGTGAGCGGTGGCGTTGCCTCTCGATGAACAGGACCCTGTGGTGTGGTGGAGGGCTGGATGAACAGTAGACGGTGGAGGGGTGCCCGTGGAGGGGTGGATGAATAGGACCCCGTGGTGTGGAGGGCTGGATGAATAGTGGACGGTGGAGGGGTGGTTGAACAGGACCCCGTGGTGTGGACGGCTGGATGAACAGTAGAGGGTGGAGGGGTGCCCATGGAGGGGTGGTTGAACAGGACCCCGTGGTGTGGAGGGCTAGATGAACAGTAGACGGTGGAGGGGTGGTTGAATAGTAGCCGGTGGAGTAGCGCGCGGTGGAGGCTGGATGAACAGGAGCCCGTGGAGGCCGGAGGAGGTCGACGGTGGAGATGAATAGTATCCCGTGGAGTCTCGTTTTGCGGTACGCCACACCCCTCCTGATGAACAGGACCCCCGTTTCGACTGTAGCGCTCCAACACAAGTTCGTTTCCTCCGTTTTGCGGTACGCCACACCCCTCCCGATCAATAGGACCCCCGTTTCGACCGTAGGAGGTCCGTTTCCTCCGCTTTGCGGTACGCCACACCCCTCCCGATGAACAGGATCCCGTTTCGAACGTGGTCGGTCGAACACAAGGCTGTTTCCTCCGTTCTGCAGTATGCCAGGTCTCGTTTCCATCGCCTGTTCCGTCCAAGCCCTCCCGATGAACACGACGCACTCCGTTGCCTCCCCATGAACACGACACATTCCGTTGCCTCCCCATGAACACGACAACGACGCTGTTTCTCTGTTCCGACACAGCCATGTACACGAGCCCTCGCCGTACGTATGCGCGAGTAGGCGTTCGAGACCTCGCCCGTATGTACACATACGTGGCCGTATTTTCTTTCTTACACCCAGACCGCTGTACGTACGTGTACATGCTACGTGCGCACCTCTACTACGACACATGCGCGCCTCTACATCGACCAGTATATATGTACGTACACGTTCGCGACCAGAATGACAACGCTACGTACGCTTCGACCAGGTGGGTCCCGACTGTCAGGCACTTCCTTGCATGCGCAGATGTAGCTGGTGGGTCCCAGCAGTCAGGGGGGCGAGTCGTTTTGTTTTTTTGCCTGGACGCACTTCCTTGCGTGCGAAGGTGTAGCTAGTGGGTCCCAGCAGTCAGGGGGGAAACATTTTTTTGCGAAATACGGTGGCCCGTCCGGTGGGTCCTGAAAGTGCGTTATATCGACTAGAGGGGGGGTGAATAGGCGATTTTTATGAAAGTCTTCAAAACGTGGAAGTTATGAAGACAAACAGCAGAGATATGCCTATTACTATGCAGCGGAAGTTAGATTACACTAGACAAGCCATGGTCATGTATTCAATAGAGTGAAAGCACAATGACAAGTAGCTGCAGTGTAATAAGGATCAGGTAGGAAGAAGTTATGAAGCGAAACAAATCATACAGTTACGTTGTGAAGACAAAGGATATAGCAGGCATGTAATGGCTTCACAATGAGTAACAGTAAGTAAAAGGAAGTGAAGATGAAACCAGTGACTCATTGAAGAAAATGATGTGTTGGACCAGTTCCAGTTGCTGTGACAACTGTACGTCTGGTTGGAGCGGCTAGGTATTTAAACCTTAGGACACACAGTCCCGGACACCCAGTCCTGAACACGCAGCTCAGGACACCAAGTCCTCACCGTATTCTCCTTGAGCTAAGGTCACATAGTCCTCGCCCAATCACTCAGGTAAGTCTTCAAGGTAGACTCCCAAACCTTCACAGACTTCGTTCACTGGCAATCCACAATGTCTCTTGGATGCTCAGAACGCGACGCCTAACCGTCTGGAGGATGCACAGTCCTCAAGTGTAATAAGTCTTCAGATCACTCAGACAAGAAGACTTGAGTGATGCCCAATTTACTCTGGCTCTGGGTGGTTAGGGCTTTCTCCTCGCTAGGAATTTTCTCTCAAAGGCTTCGAGGTGGGTTGCTCTCAAACGACAAAAGCCGTGCACTGAAATCTGAGCAGCCAACCACTTATGGTTGTAGGGGGTGGGCTATTTATAGCCACTTGGCAACCCGACCTGATTTGTCCGAAATGACCCTGGGTCACTAAGGAACTGACACGTGTTCCAACGGTCAGATTTCAAACTCACGCGACAACTTTACTTGGGCTACAAGCAAAGCTGACTTGTCCGGCTCTGGACAAGATTCGCTCTCATTGTCTTCACTCGAAGACATAGGTTTTTGGTTTAGGCATCACTTCAGTCATTCTGACTGGTTCTCCTGGACCCCACTTAACAGTACGGTGGTTCCTATGACTCAACACAAGAGAAAAAGAACTACGAAAGATCTAAGTCTTCGAGCTCCATAGGCTTCATAACGTGTCTTCTTTTGTCATAGTCTTCAATGTGAATATCTTCATATACCACCTTTGACTTCAATGTCTTCATACATTTTTAGGGGTCATCTCTGGTAGTAAAACCGAATCAATGAGGGACTTCTACCTGTGTTATCCTGCAATTCTCACAAACACATTAGTCCCTCAACTAGGTTTGTCGTCAATACTCCAAAACCAACTAGGGGTGGCACTAGATGCACTTACAATCTCCCCCTTTTGGTGATTGATGACAAACTAGTTGAAGTTTTCAACGGGGAATATAGTCTGTGAAATTGTAAAGGATAAGGAATTGTCTTCATAAGTTGCAAGGGCTCCCCCTGAAGATGTGCATATAAGTTAATTTGCTTTTGGAATGCAAATGTACATGGCAGGTTGTACTTGTGGAGATCCACTTCAGCTTATGATGACAATCCACTATGCATGTGAAAGTATATGAAGATAATGACATGCATAATGGAAAATGGACGTCTGCAGAATGAGATAAGTGCGGAATTTATCTTCGCAAAACAGGGTGGCAAACAAGTAGCAGACGACCATCTGGTTTAAGCGTTACAACTCATAAGAGCCAAATGTAGCAAAAACGAGAGTTGTAAGCACGAAGCAAAATATAAGGCACCCGCTCATATGAACCCGCTTGAAGACTATCAATATCTCATATGCTTCTCCCCCTTTTGTCAGTGATGACAAAAAAGGGTTGAAGACATAGAGTCTCTACTCGTTCCCATGAGGAGTAGGTGAAGTAGCAGGTTTGTCGGTGTTGGTTGGCGGTGCAGAAGAGCTTGGAGGTGCTGAAGCATATGGCGGTGAAGTAGCATCGTCTTCTTCCTCAATGATTCTGGCAGTGACTGTGGCGGCAGAGGAAGAGAACTCAAAATATTCAAGGGATGGAGTTCCCAGCAGCACAGCTCTTCGAGGAGGTGTGGAGTCAAACTTGAATCTTTCAGTGAAGCCATCCTCTTGAAGATCAGCTTCAGAGAGCATCATCGTTAGCCCTTTCCATGTGCGGCGACAGGTTTCATGGGCAAAAAAAAGCGTTCTTGGTGGCAAGATTTCGGATGCGATTTACATCCACCAAGAGGCTTTTCATCTGTCTCTTCAACCAATCATGATGCCTATCCCGCTTTTGATGAAGGGCCACAAGAAGCTCTCGGTCGTTGAGAACACGAGTGCGCTTCTTGGGTCTTGAAGCAGTGGCACTGTCAGTGGCTTCAGTTGACGCAGGGTGTGGTGCACGTGTAGTGCCAGCCAAAGGATACACCCTGGAGATGGCTTCAACACCTTCAACGTTCTGAGTGAAGCTCTGGTGTTCTGCATTCTGAAGACTCAAAGGTTGCTTGGCAGACTCAGGATATATAGCTTCAGCAGAGGTATCCACATCTGGCAAGAAGATCCGATGGTTGCGGGCTGAGGGCTGATATGAGATCGCAGAGTGAAGCTTGATCAGTCTCATTACCCAAGGAGCATAGAAATTCAAACCAAGTAAATCTGAGCCTGATGCAGCAAGTTGGCGTATGAAGAAGTCATGTGCATTGAAGCATTTGCCATGAAGGATACAAAATATCAGAGTCTTCATTGCACCCTCGATCTTGGCATTTGGAGAGTGCCCTTTGATAGGCCAGAGAGTCCGCCGTATAATGTGATAGATGGTTCTGGGCAGGTACTCAAAGTCTTCAACTAAGAACTCTGTTGGATAAGGAGCATCGTGGGGCAATGGCTTCATCATGGAGAGCATCTGACTCATATTCGGTTCAGGCCTCTGGAATATGCTCTCAAGAGCTTCAGTGTGTAGTGGACAGCCTTCCTCAAAGAATTTGCCAGGAGTGGGCAGGCCGGTGAGCTCAATGATATCAAATGCATTGGCTTCGTGATGGACATTGCCGGTCATCCACTCCAGGGCCCAAGTCTTCGGATCTCTGTTGTATCCTTTGATGTGGAGGGTGGCATAGAATTGCAGCAGAAGCTCTTCATTCCAGTGCTCTTCATCAGTTACAAACTGTAGCAGACCCACTTGCTTGAAGCAATCCAACGCTTCCTCTAAACAGGGCAGACCAGCAATGGCTTTAACATCAAGGCGCTTGTGCGGGAAGATGCGACCTTGGTTGTATAGGATGCATGAATAGTAGCTGCGCTGAGGATAGCTCCAGAACCTATCTGATGAAATCCTTTCCCTTGAATAGGGGTTCTTGGAGCTGTTGAAGAACGTATTATCTGCCTTGAAGCTATTGATGTTAAAGGAGCCAGGTGCTGATGCAGGACCTGGGAACCTCGGCAGCCTTGGGACTGGCTTCTGGACATGAGGCCTGTGCTCAACATGGTAATCAAATTGAGGACCTGCAGCAGACTCAGGAACAGAAGTGTCTGGATCAGTAGCTTCGCTGTCTTCTGAAGCTTTTGGTGGGGAGGGCTCCACATTGGCTTCAGTGTTGGTTGTGGCAGCCTCAATATTTTCAGCCTCTGCTTGACTAGCTGGAGGGTCGGTCACACGCACGTTCTCCTGGAGAACTGCTTCTTGGTGGAGCATAGGAGTGGGCTCTTGTGGTGCTTCTTCTGCGGCTGATGCAGCCGGAATGTCTTCAGCATAGACATGAGGCCTTGGACCTTTGCGAAGCCTGCGGAATGCAGATGACGCCTGTGGGGTTGGAGTGGGCTGGGCCTCATTGTCTTCTTCCTCTTGAGAGCGATCCGCCCATGAAGCATCCTGTGCAATTGGCGTCAGTGGACGACCAATGCTGATGAGTTCGTTGTGTTCTAATTGAGGAAGGGCTGCATCATCTTCTACATTGTCACGATGACCAATGTCTTCAGCAGCGATGGGATCAGCTGCTGGAATGTCTTCAGGAACAGGAGCCTCTGTGGAAGCAGGCTCATGCACCATCAGTTGACGTTCTGCGTCAGGGTGAACCATAGAAATAGGTTCAACTATCAAGGGCTCTGTGGGAGCAGCCCGAGATTTCTTGGTCTTTCTCTTTTTCTTGCTGGGGGCAGTAGGAGAGGCTTTAGAGCTTTTCCTCTTCCTGGCTTCAGCCTCAGCAGTTCTTGTCTTCTTGAGCTCTGAAGCTGTTGACCGGCTCTTTGGCTTCGAGGCAGTCGTTGCAGTTGGGAAGACAAGCGGAACTGCTTCCTGCCTTGGTGCCTCTTGTTCAGCTGGAACAGTCTTCTTCTTTTTCTTTGCGGCCATCTTGGGGTCGATGCCAGGACGCCCAAGTGCCTTGCGCTTCTCAGCCTCATTGTAGGCCTGCACACATCTGTCTGCCAGAGTCTTCATTCGCTCCCGCGAACCTTGAGCTTCTGCATGCTTCTTCAGAAAGTTTTCCTTTAGTTCGTGCAACATGATCTTGTAGCTCTTCACTTCTTGCACGCTGAGCGTGGCCATATGCTTCTTGAACTGAGCCTTTTCATGATCAATTTTCTGCTTCAGTTCAACAATGCGCTGGGCTATTGCAAGTTCTGAAGCAATAGCGCCTTGGAAGGCGACGCTGAGGCCAATGGGCAGCTGCAGATCTTCGAAGCTGATGTTTGGTGTGGCAAACCATTCGTCGATGAAGTTGTGGATGATGGCGACATCAAAGAGAGGCAAATTGTTGAAGATTTCAGCTTCTTCTTTGCTCTTGATGAGCTGCTCGAGAGCGTCATCTCCAAGATCTTCATCACTTGACAGATCAATGGCTTCGCTGCGCAGAATGGCAGCAGCTGTGAGCTCGTTGCCGGTGTGTGGCTGAGGCATCTTGGCCTTTTGGGGCTTGGAGACGCGGGATACGTCTTCAGACTGCACACTGTCTTCAGGAGGTGTAGTTGCCAATGGCTTCGCCCTTGAGATTTTTGGTGAAGGGGCCGTCTTTGAAGCTTTTGGCTTCTTCGACTGCTTTGGCTTCAGTACAGCAGGAGCTTCATCAGACTCAGAGTCAGCTGGAGGGTCATTCACGGCAGTCCCTTGGACTAAGATGCGGGTGATGAGGCCCTCAAGGTTGGCATACGGACCGATGACATTGGGTTCTGCTTCTCGCGTGCCATCTGCCCTTGGTGCTGAGGGACCAGGGTTGAAGTCTAACCCAAATTTCTTCTTGGTCTGCTTCGCTGAGTTGTGGGCAAACTGGAAGTTGCGCTTGAACAGATTGTCGTCACGACACCAGAGTAGTGACGAAGGATGTGCATCATCAGGCTGTGGCCCATGAACCATGCATGGATAGAAGCTTTGGGCAATAGCTTCATCTCTGGACCTGGGTACAAGGTTCTTGAATAAGACGTCTCCCCACGGTCTTTTGATGGCACTCTTCTCAGCATACTCTTGGGTTGTGAAGCGGTATTTGAACCATTGTTCTACCCAATAGCGTCGAATCCATTGGATTCGGGTCTTGCGCTGACCATAATTCTCTTCAGGATCTGTTTTATACATTTCTGCCAGTTCATCAGGCAGATCTTTGGATGTTCCTCCACCTCGCTGTCTGCCCCCCTTCCTTGCTGCTGGTTCTGAAGCCATAAACCTTAACTTGGAAGGCTTCAAGACGTTCAAAGGCTTCAAAGGCTTTTTCTTGCTGGACCAACAGGAACTGGCTTCAGGAGAATTTATGTGATGCTGTAGGAATTCTGCAAATGAATGCAGACTATGAGAACCAAAGGATTCTCCCACGGACATGTACCTGTGACAGCATTAAGGTGCGAGGGAAGGGGAAGAGGTCATATGCATTCTCAGAAGATTTTGAAGATAAATCTGTTTAGAAGACATTGACCTCATCGTGCGAAGACATTCACTCATAGATAAGAAGTTGGTTCCAGATTTGTACGAATCCACAGATCAGTACAAGTGAGGAATCTAACTACTTTTTGAAGCACAAGTGAATATTCTAGGCATGTTATGAGATGCAGTTTGAGAGAGATCTAGTTTGTGTGAGCAGAAACTGCTTGTGTTAGAAAGTGACAGATCAATAGGATCAACGGTGCTGTAAAAAGGCAGTTTTATTTACCACACTGAGAACTGCTAGACGGAGTGGGAGATGAGGCCGAGCAGTTCACTCGTCCGTGCCCTAACTTGGCGACGGAGGAGACCTACGGCGACGACGGAGAGGACGATGTCTGCGGTCGGCGTGAAGACGGCGTCGGAGAGGTTGCGGCAGCGAAGCGCTTAGTCGCCGGCGTCGTCGAGAGCTAGCGGTGGCACTAGGGTTCGTGCGAGGGTGGAAGAAGAGATAATTACCGCTTTGAGTGTGTATTTATAGGCACAGGGGCGGCACTGTGCTATTACACAGGTGCCCCTGGCGATTCGTGAGTAATACGTGGCCATCATGCGGTATTTTGGGGGCAGTTCCACGTCCCACGCACGCCTGGATTGTCGGGTGGTCGTTCCTACTTCTCCGGATTTCATGTGGAGGAATGAACATTGAAAACGGACTTATGGTTGTCTCTGTATCTTCTGCTGACAAGGACGCAGTGAAGACATTCGATAGTTTCAATAGAATGCATATGACTTGGAGAGATAGAGTTTGAGATAGTAAGCATAGAGAAGTTGGGGTCCGATCAATTCACTTAGTTCAAAAGATTCAACATGAAGACATAGCTATAAGTGAATGCTGTAGAGGACGGAACACTAGCATATATATATATATATATCTATAATCAACATAGTGAAGATAATCATGAATATATGTTGAGTTCGAAGCCAAACCAAATGTGAAGACATTGCAAGGTAACGCCATGAGAGAAACACTTCAAAATAGAACGTTTGGTGGTGGCGTTACCCACCGTATAGGAAGTATTAGACCCAGACACGGCGCACAATTATCGTGGCGCTCCGAAGTCAAATTCCACATTAATGTATTCACACTTAGAATGTATGTCTTCACTGATTGAAGATATACTTTACTTCGTGTGATGCACATCTAAGTCATCAATATGCATGAGGGTTAGGATGTGTGCCTGATCACAGGACATTTGAGGATTCTAGGATATTCAGCTCACACCGTAACTTGCAAAACCTCTTCTCATCCAAGGGCTTGGTGGAGATATCTGCCAATTGCTCTTCAGTGTTGACGTGTATGATATCAATGTCTTCCTTCACAACATGATCTCTGAGAAAGTGATGACGAATTTCAGTGTGCTTTGTCTTCGAGTGCTGAACTGGGTTGTTGGCAATCTTGATGGCGCTTTCGTTGTCGCAGTAAAGTGGCACTTGCTTCAGATGAATGCCATAGTCCTTGAGTGTTTGCTTCATCCACAGAAGCTGAGCGCAGCAAGATCCAGCGGCAATGTATTCAGATTCAGCAGTGGAGAGATACACACAGTTCTGCTTCTTTGAAGACCAACATACAAGTGATCATCCCAGAAAGTGACAGGTGCCTAATGTAGACTTGCGATCAACTTTGTCACCAGCATAATCAGCATCCGAGAATCCAACCAAATCAAACTCTGAGCCCTTTGGATACCATAATCCTAGAGTTGGGGTGTGAGCCAAATATCGAAGAATTCGCTTCACAGCTAAGTGATGCGACTCCTTTGGTGCCGCTTGAAATCGAGCACACATGCAAACACTAAGCATAATATCTGGCCTAGATGCACATAAATAAAGTAAAGAACCAATCATGGAGTGGTATACCTTTTGATCGAACTCTTTACCATTGTCGTCAGGACCCAGATGATGTTTGGCTGGCATGGGTGTTGTGAAGCCTTTGCAGTCTTGCATACCGAACTTCTTCAGGCAATCTTTGAGATACTTCTCTTGAGATATGAAGATGCCATTGCGTTGTTGTCGTATTTGAAGACCAAGGAAGAACTTCAGCTCCCCCATCATGGACATCTGATATTGCTCTTGCATCATATATCCAAACTCTTCACTGTACTTCTGATTAGTGCAGCCAAAGATAATGTCATCCACATATATTTGGCACACAAACAGTTCACCATCATATGTCTTCGTGAAAAGAGTGGGATCTAGGGAACCAGGTATGAAGCCTTTGCTCTTCATGAAGTATTTGAGTGTGTCATACCAGGCCCTAGGGGCTTGTTTGAGGCCATACAGTGCCTTGTTGAGCTTGTATACCATGTCAGGATGTTTTGGATTTTCAAAGCCAGGCGGTTGTGCAACATACACTTCTTCTTCAATCTTGCCATTGAGAAAGGCACTCTTCACATCCATTTGATATAGAAGTATGTTATGATGATTTGCATAGGCCAGCAGTATGCGTATGGCTTCAAGCCTAGCCATAGGAGCAAATGTTTCATCGGAGTCAATGCCTTCCACTTGAGTATATCCTTGAGCAACGAGACGAGTTTTGTTTCTGACAACTTGACCATGCTCATCTTGCTTGTTGCGATATATCCATTTGGTGCCTATTATGTTGTGCTTCCGTGGATCAGGACGCTTAACTAGTTCCCATACATTATTCAGCTCAAACTGTTGAAGCTCTTCTTGCATAGCTTGAATCCATTCAGGTTCCATGAAGGCTTCTTCAACTTTCTTGGGTTCTGATATTGAGACGAATGCGAAGTGCCCACAGAAATTTGCTAGCTGAGTTGCCCTTGAACGAGTGAGTGGACCAGGTGCATTGATGCTATCAATTATTCTTTCAATCTGCACTTCATTAGCAACGCGAGGATGTACAGGGCGAAGACTTTGCTCTTGTTGTTCATTGTCGTTGTTGGAAGGAATGTCTTCAGGCTGAGCATTGTCTTCATGTTGATTAGGTGCTGAAATGATAAGTTCTTCTTCAGGATGAGCTTCAGAAGGTATAATTTCTCCAGTTCCCATTAGCTTGATTGATTCACTGGATGGAACTTCATCTAGCACACTTGGCAGCTGTTCTCTTTGTGATCCGTTGGTCTCATCGAACCGCACATCCACTGTTTCAACCACTTTGTAATGAAAGAGATTGAAGACTCTGTAGGAGTGCGAATCCTTTCCATATCCAAGCATAAAACCCTCATGTGCTTTTGGTGCAAATTTTGAGGTGTGATGTGGGTCCTTGATCCAGCACCTTGCGCCAAATACTCTGAAGTAACTCACATTTGGCTTTTTTCCAGTAAGGAGCTCGTAAGATGTCTTGTTCAGAAGCTTGTGAAGATAAACACGATTGATTGTATGGCATGAAGTGTCAATGGCTTCAGTCCAGAATTTTCTTGGAGTCTTGTATTCATCTAGCATCGTTCTAGCCATCTCAATGAGTGTTCTGTTCTTGCGTTCGACGACGCCATTCTGCTGTGGCGTGTACGGAGCTGAGAATTCATGTGTGATGCCCAAGGTATCAAGATATGTATCAAGGCCAGTGTTCTTGAATTCAGTGCCATTGTCACTTCTGATGTGCTTTATCTTGGCGCCAAAATTGTTCATAGCTCGATTGGCGAAGCGTCTGAAGACATCCTGCACTTCAGTCTTGTAAAGGATTATGTGCACCCAAGTATATCGAGAATAATCATCAACAATAACAAAGCCATAGAGGCAAGCAGTAGTAGTAAAAGTTGAGTAGTGAGTGGGACCAAAAAGATCCATGTGAAGCAGTTCGAAGGGTCGAGTAGTGGTCATGATTGTCTTCGAGGGATGTTTTGCCCTCGTCATCTTCCCTGCTTCACAGGCACCGAATAAGTGATCTTTCTTGAACTTGACGCCCTCGATGCCTATGACATGTTTCTTCTTCGCAAGGGTGTGGAGGTTCCTCATGCCAGCATGCCCAAGCCTCCGATGCCAAAGCCAGCATTCTGAAGCTTTTGCAAGAAGACATACTGCAAGTTGTGGCCCTGCTGAGAAATCTACCACATACAAATCATCTTTTTGATACCCTTCAAACACTAGAGACTTGTCAGATTCCATTAGTACAAGGCAACGATATTTTCCAAACATTACGATCATGTTCAAATGGCAAAGCATTGAGACAGACATTAAGTTGAAGCCAAGGGATTCAACAAGCATGACTTTATCCATGTGTTGATCCCTTGAGATTGCAACTCTACCTAGACCCAATACCTTACTTTTACTAGTGTCAGCAAATGTGATGTGGCTCTTGTCGGATGGACGTAAGGTTGAGTCCATAAGAAGACTTCTTTTGCCCGTCATGTGATTTGTACACCCACTGTCAATAATCCATTCTGAAGACTTTGAAGACGCTGGTGTCGTACCCTACAGTGCAGTTAGGGGGATAGGCTTCACGAAGAGAATTGTGAAGCAAAAACATTTGACGAACCAGTGGGTTATGAAAACTTAGATCCAGATTAGGACTAATAGGGAGAGTAGCATGCGATTCAGGAACGAAGTACATAATGATGCCGTTCGGGCATTTTATCTTGCGCCCTACAAGATTTTTAAGGTCCCCAGCAATAGCGTCAGAAGATTTTGTTTTTCTGCTGGAGACCTTTCCCTGCAAAAGAGAGTTAAGCTTTCTTAACCACCCACATCTTCAAGGGTGGCTTAGAAGCAATAAGTCTAAGTGCAGCATCTGAGAATTTTGGTTTTGGAGCCCTAGCAAACAGTCTAGCAGGCGGACAATAGTACTCATAAGAATAGGCAGAATAATTTTTGGTCATATGAACATGACGGTTTGATGAACCGCTCTCATATTCATATGCCTGAGTATGGTTTCCCTGCAAAACATTTGCGTTAGTGTGACTCAGGTGAGTCCTCTGTCTGCATGAAGCCTTTGGACTGAGGTTTGTCTTCTTCATGTGAGGTGTCATGAAGATATTCACAGGAAGATTTTCCAGACACTTTTTCGGAACCCAGATCTTCTTCATAGGCGGTCCATTCCTGCAGTTAGTACCAATGTACCTAGCAAACACTACACCATTCTGATTTTTAAACAGTACATAGTTTGCATCAAAGGATTCATCAATGATAATGGGGTTAGCACAGGTGAAGCCAGATAAATTGGATGGATCTGCTGAAGGTTCCTTTGCAGCAACCCACTTGGTTTTGGGGTACTTCTCAGGTTTCCAGTAAGAGCCATCTGCATTTATTTTCCTTATGAACCCCACACCCTCTTTCTTAGGGTTTCGGTTCAGAATCTGCTTTTTCAGGACATCACATAGCGTCTGATGCCCTTTAAGGCTTTTGTACATCCCTGTTTCAAGCAATGTCTTCAACCTAGCATTCTCATCAGCAATAGCAGTGGTATCCTCAGCGGAGGGGTTAGTTACCACATCAACAGTTGAAGATATTGCAATAGCAGTAGCAGTGGAATATTCAGCAACAGAAGTAGCATTATTACGCTCAATGCATTTAAGACATGGTGGTTCAAATCCTTCCTGAGCAGAACTGATCTGTTCGGCGCGAAGTGACTCGTTTTCCTTTTGAAGATCTTCATGAGCCGCTCTCAATTTCTCAAGTTCTTGCTTCCTTTGAAGATAATCATAGGAAAGCTTTTCATGAGTTGTTGAGAGAGTATCATGACGATCTTCAAGTTCCTAATACTTAACGTGAAGATTTTTTATGTTTTCAATTAAGGATTCAGATCGAGTCATTTCAGCACCCAACAGATCATCGCTTCTGTCTAACAGTTTTTGAATATGTTCCATGGCTTTCTGTTGTTCAGTTGCAATTTTAGCAAGTGTTTTGTAACTGGGTTTTGAATCACAATCAGAGTTATCATCACTAGATGTTTGATAGTGAGTAGTGCGTTTGTTTACCTTGGCACCGCGTGCCATGAAGCAGTAGGTAGGAGTGGAGTAGTCCTTTTCATTTGCATCGGTGTTGGTGATGAGGTCATTGTCTTCAGTGTTGAAGATGGACTTGGCGACGTATGCTGTAGCCAGACTTGCAATGCCAGAATTGGACTCCTCCTCAGACTCCACCTCTGTCTCCTCAGAAGCGGACTCCTCCTCTGAATCCATTTCCTTGCCAACAAATGCACGTGCCTTGCCAGATGAGCTCTTCTTGTGTGATGAAGACTTTGAGGAAGACTTGGAAGAAGACTTTGAGTATTTCTTCTTCTTCTTCTTGTCGTCAGAGTCATATTCCTTGCTCTTCTTCTTCTTTTTGTTCTCATTGTCCCACTGTGGACACTCAGAGATGAAGTGGCCAAGTTTCTTGCACTTGTGACATGTTTTCTTCTTGTAGTCATGTGCAGAAGCTTCATCATTCCTTAAGCTTGATCGTGAAGACTTTCTGAAGCCTTTCTTCTTGGTGAACTTTTGGAACTTCTTCACAAGCATTGCAAGTTCCCTTCCAATGTCTTCAGGATCATCAGAACTGCTGTCAGATTCTTCTTCAGATGAGGAAACAACTTTTGCCTTCAAGGCACGAGTTTGCCCATAGTTTGGACCGTAGATTTCTCTTTTCTCAGAAAGATGAAACTCATGTGTGTTGAGCCTCTCAAGTATGTCAGACGGATCGAGTGTCTTGAAATCAGGACGTTCTTGAATCATCAGGGCTAGGATGTCAAACGAACTATCAAGTGATCTCAGCAGCGTCTTGACGATTTCATGTTTGGTGATCTCAGTAGCGCCGAGGGCTTGAAGCTCATTTGTGATGTCAGTGAGCCGATCAAATGTGTGCTGGACATTCTCATTGTCATTTCGCTTGAAGCGGTTGAAGAGATTGCGAAGAATGTCGATTCTTTGATCTCTCTGGGTTGAGATGCCTTCATTGACCTTGGAGAGCCAGTCCCAGACCAGCTTGGATGTCTTCAAAGCACTCACACGGCCATACTGTCCTTTGGTCAGATGACCACAGATGATGTTCTTGGCAGTACAGTCCAGTTGAATGAATTTCTTGACATCAGCAGCAGTGACACCTTCTCCAGCCTTGGGAATGCCGTTCTCGACGACATACCATAGGTCGACATCAATGGCTTCAAGATGCATACGCATCTTATTCTTCCAGTAGGGATATTCAGTTCCATCGAAGACAGGGCATGCAGCGGAGAGTTTAATTATCCCTGCAGTCGACATAGCTAAAACTCCAGGTGGTTAAACCGAATCACACAGAACAAGGGAGCACCTTGCTCTGATACCAATTGAAAGTGCGTTATATCGACTAGAGGGGGGGTGAATAGGCGATTTTTATGAAAGTCTTCAAAACGTGGAAGTTATGAAGACAAACAGCAGAGATATGCCTATTACTATGCAGCGGAAGTTAGATTACACTAGACAAGCCATGGTCAAGTATTCAATAAAGTGAAAGCACAATGACAAGTAGCTGCAGTGTAATAAGGATCAGGTAGGAAGAAGTTATGAAGCCAAACAAATCATACAGTTACGTTGTGAATACAAAGGATATAGCAGGCATGTAATGGCTTCACAATGAGTAACAGTAAGTAAAAGGAAGTGAAGATGAAACCAGTGACTCGTTGAAGACAATGATGTGTTGGACCAGTTCCAGTTGCTGTGAAAACTGTACGCCTGGTTGGAGCGGCTAGGTATTTAAACCTTAGGACACACAGTCCCGGACACCCAGTCCTGAACACGCAGCTCAGGACACCAAGTCCTCACCGTATTCTCCTTGAGATAAGGTCACATAGTCCTCGCCCAATCACTCAGGTAAGTCTTCAAGGTAGACTCCCAAACCATCACAGACTTCATTCACTGGCAATCCACAATGTCTCTTGGATGCTCAGAACGCGACGCCTAACCGTCTGGAGGATGCACAGTCCTCAAGTGTAATAAGTCTTCAGATCACTCAGACAAGAAGACTTAAGTGATGCCCAATTAACTCTGGCTCTGGGTGGTTAGGGCTTTCTCCTCGCTAGGAATTTTCTCTCAAAGGCTTCGAGGTGGGTTGCTCTCAAACAACAAAAGCCGTGCACTGAAATCTGAGCAGCCAACCACTTATGGTTGTAGGGGGTGGGCTATTTATAGCCACTTGGCAACCCGACCTGATTTGTCCGAAATGACCCTGGGTCACTAAGGAACTGACACGTGTTCCAACGGTCAGATTTCAAACTCACGCGACAACTTTACTTGGGCTACAAGCAAAGCTGACTTGTCCGGCTCTGGACAAGATTCGCTCTCATTGTGTTCACTCGAAGACATAGGTTTTTGGTTTAGGCATCACTTCAGTCATTCTGACTGGTTCTCCTGGACCCCACTTAATAGTACGGTGGTTCCTATGACTCCACACAAGAGAAAAAGAACTACGAAAGATCTAAGTCTTCGAGCTCCATAGGCTTCATAACGTGTCTTCTTTTGTCATATTCTTCAATGTGAATATCTTCATATACCACCTTTGACTTCAATGTCTTCATACATTTTTAGGGGTCATCTCTGGTAGTAAAACCGAATCAATGAGGGACTTCTACCTGTGTTATCCTGCAATTCTCACAAACACATTAGTCCCTCAACTAGGTTTGTCGTCAATACTCCAAAACCAACTAGGGGTGACACTAGATGCACTTACAGGTCCCCGCAGTCAGGTCGAGGAATAATTATTTTGCATGTAATAAGGAGGCACTTCCTTGCTCCGGCCGTGGACCCAGCTGTCAGACTCTCCACGTACAGTCCACGTCCGATGGAAGTCGTTCCATGACCACTTTGACCACGCCGCGCCGGGAGCACCAGGGCGGTGGACGACGGCGAGGCCTAGGAATGGGACGACGGGGAGCCGGGGAAGACGCGGCAGTGGAAGCCCGCGCAGAGAGGAGTACGAGGTTTCACTGGTTCGGCTGCGGTGTGAGGCTGCCGTCGCCGTAGGGCCTGGTCAGCGGTGGGAATAGAAAGGGGCGGTGAGGCCTCCACGGCAGCACAGCCGGCCACGGGAGGCAGGAGCATGCGGCACTACGGTTGGGCGGCTGGAGCAAGAAGAACAGAGGTTGAAGAAGCACTACGGTCGTTGGATGGAGATCGTATGGTCACTGGAGCTAGAATCGTTCATATTGACTAAAGTTGACAAAGGCCCCCGTCCCAGTCAACTTAGTAGGCCCACAAGTCAGCCTCCCACCATGGTGGGTCCCAGCTTGCAGGGGGAGTATTCATTTTTCTGTGCGTCATAAGGAGGCACTTCCGATGGGTCCGAGCTGACAGCGGGGGAACGTTTTTTTTCGTGAAATATGCTGGCCCGTCCGGTGGGTCCGAGCAGTCAGGGGGGGAAACGTTTTTTTCGAAATAAGGTGGCCCATCCGGTGGGTCCCTACTGTAAGGTGGAGGAATAATTATTTTGCGCGTAATAAGGAGGCACTTCCTTGCGGCCGCCTGGACCCAGCTGTCAGCCTCTCCATGTATAGTACTCTTCCGATGGAAGTCAGTCGTTGACCACGTTGACCACGCCGTGCCGAGAGCACCAGGGTGGTGGTCTGGACAACGGCAAGGCCTAGGAAGGGGACGACGCGGAGCCGCGGAAGACGCAGCTGTGGAAGCCCGCGCGGAGAGGAGTACGAGGGTTCACTGGTTCGGCTGCGGTGTGAGGCTGCCGTCGCCGCAGAATAACAGGGGGTGTGGGCGAGTGGAGGGATGGCCTGGTCAGCGGTGGGAGTAGTATGGGGGCGGTGAGGCCTCTGCGGCAGCACAACCTGCCACGGGAGGCAGGAGCAGGCGGCACGAACGTCGCTGCTTTGGGCGGCTGGAGCAAGAAGACCAGAGGTTGAAGAAGCACTACAGCCGTTGGATGGACATCGTACGTCACAGGAGCTAGAATCGTTCATATTGACTAAAGTTGACAAAGCCCTTGGTACGCTCCAACTTGGTAGGCCCACAGGTCAGCCTCCAAAACGGTGCGCCCCAGATGTCAGGGGGAGGAATCATTTTTTGGGCGGCCGAAGCTAAGAATATCCGAGATTGAAGAAGAAGCACGACATCCGTTGGATAGACATCCAACGGCCACTGCTGCTAGAACCGTGTGTTGACTATAATAAGTTGGCAAAGCCTTGCATATGCGTCAACTTATTTTTTTAGGGGACGCGTCACTTAGTAGGCCCACAAGTGTGTGGCAGAGAACTTATAGCCCATTTGCGTTTTGTAAGAATGTACATCCCATTTTGGAATTCTAATAGAATTTACAACAGCCCATTTACAGTTTGTTAAAAGTACAACCCATTTTCTAGCTAGGGCAATGATTAATAATTTCAACCAACCGTTGAAGACAGAATTCAATAAAATTTCCCACATTTTGATGGGCTCCGAAATACTTTTATCTCGAAATTTCTAGTCAGATTAAATATAAACTTGTATCACGTAAAAATCCAACGAAACATTGCGCGCACAACAATGAAAATTTAAGATTTTCAAAATCCATAAATAATATTTTATAAACTAATTTCGTGTTTGGTGCATTTTTTATAGTTACTGCCTAGTTTTTATAATTACATCCCATTTATTATTTTTAAAGCCCATTTTCCTCTTAAGCCTAATGCATCCCTCCTAGGAAAGATTTGCAGCCCAGCGGGGCGGAGAATAACAAGTTGACCTTGCCTGGGTATTCCTCAAAAAGATGTATAGCTGGGCTAGCCATTTTTATCTTGAAAAAATTAGTATCTGGGCTGGATATCTGGCCTGGGCTAGACGGGCCACAGCCGCCCAGTTAATACCCTGCTCTCCTCTGAACAACAACGAAATCATCGCCAAGAAAAACTCTGCAGTGCTCACGCCTCAAAAACACAAATACTACTCGAGCTGCTTGGTCCCAGCTGTCGGCCGCACCTTGTGCAATTCTCTCATTTATATTGACTACATAGGTTGACAATGGTGTGGGACCGTGATGTCAGGAAACCAGGAGAAAGCAAAAAAAATAGTTGTACATAATAAGGAGGCACTTGCGTACGTACGGCTATGGCCCTAGTGGGTCCCTAGTGTCATCCAGTCAAAATAAAGTCATCTCCTGAATCCTCATGTTCGTCGACAATCTTAACAATGCTCGGCGCCACGGCGAGCGCAACAACTCGAAGGACAACGGAGAGGGCCTCGTGGGCCCTACGGATGGTCTGATACAGCGCCCGCTACTCATTCAGGAAGCCAGGATCATCGGACACCTATGAGCACCTTCAAGAAACTGAGACGACATGAAATGGTAAGGCCGCGCTTGGGAGCTCTGGTTTATTTCAAACCCGTATTAACATACAAGTGTAATTTACTCGTCATCGAAAACAATGCATAAAATGCAGGCGTAATGAAACCGAGGGCCCGAGGTCTATAAGTAAAACCGGCGGGTTACGCGTGTAATTTGAGAGACCAGTGTATATTTTACGAGCACTGCTATATGGACGGCATTACCAGACGATACATGCACGACGTGCGTATCATGCCATCCATGGGCAAGGCTGAAACATCAGCTAACGACTGGATTAGCAATCGTCCGAGTGTCGTTCAGCATTTTTATCGTGTGTCAAGTACTTCCGATATTTTACTAGTCGAAATCGACCAACCAAGCGCCTTCGCCCGAGACCATCTGCTTTAATTTACAAGCGTTAGTTTTACAAGCGGTTTTGGTTGCAAAACGACGATCCAATCACGGCCTAATATCATGAGTTAGTCGGAAGATCATATGGTTTCACGTCTAACCTACCCGACTTGTCGTATAGGCTATGAATGAAACATCAGACGATGAACTTCTTAAGCACGGAAACAACAGAAGAGGATGATCTTCTTAACAAGCAAATCACTGGCATTAGATCGACATGCAAAACAATACGAAGCATTATTCTCAGGAGCCATGGTGAACAGCTCGTGATGCCGCATGCCACAACATTTCAAGCTCAACTTTGCAATCAAACACAAGGCCTGGCATTACATAGACAATATTCAGAACAAACTCTTAACACAGGAATATCTCAGCAGAGTAACTATTTACTTCTAAACTGAACACAGGATTAGGAAAAAACACTCGACGCTGCTCACAGCAAGGGCGTCCCACTCAAAGATATCAAATGCATGTCTTCTGGCTAACATCAATGAGCAAATTTTGACAAGGTTTTCCAATTCCAATATATTAAACTAACATCTTCTTGCTAACATCAATGATTAAACTTTGACAAGCTTTTCCCATTCAAAATATGTAATGCCTATGATCGTGGAGTCCTGTCATAGCTTTTGTACTTGTTTGGGCACTTTTTGCCCAGGGCACTCCACGTGTTGTTAAATTGCCAATGGTCTCTGCAGACTAGTCATGTCACCGGTGTCTAATAATACTCTGTAAAGCTTCTCGGTCATTCCTTCTGTAATGTAGCGCAAACAGTGACTGCTTCTTTCTGCAAAGTGGAATGACCAACTAGACCCAGTAATGCAGCAGTTTGCCTTACACATTGGCTCCTTTTGTGCAGTTCAACTAAAATCGAAGTCGGTATAAAACCGAGCTTTAATTTTGATATCCCTGTAAGCAACAATAGGTATAAGGGAAACAATTACTAAGAAATAACGGTTGATGACTTGTACTCCCAGAAGAAAAGCATCTACTGATCTACTTTATCTTAATGGGAAACAAAGCAGGAGAGTAGCAATTCTCCATCAGTGTGATTCATTCATATTGACTGAGACATTATCTTAACAATGCCTTGTTTCAACATGTATAAAGAACGACAAAGCTTATAAAGGGGGTGATGCTGAATTTGATGTAACAAAGCAACAAGCATCATGTCTGGGTTGGTCCCATTTTTGTTCACTACTTAATGGGAAAAGACAGCAATACAATAGCTTCAATTCATCATTTATTTAAAACAGTACCAATACAAGTAGCACAACATCTCAAAACACACTGCACGATCATGTGGATGAAGGCAAGTACCAACTTGTCATGATGCACACAAGATCACGTACGAATCTGCCAACACGAATAGGAAATCCAATCTCGTTTTGTGCAGTTGCACTAAAATCAAGCAAAGTGTTTCGCGTAGCAAAGCAAAATGTCACAATAGCAACAAGTTGAATAGATATCCCTGTATAAACAGAGGCAAAAAAGGAATCAATTACTGGCTAATAAAGGAGGATGAAACATGCGGCCACAAAAATGGTAATCCCGCCAATCCCTAACAAGTGTTGCAGTTTTGAAATAAGATTCAGTAGTTAATTCTGAGAGTGGCATCAATTACTAGCTTATAAAGGGGGTGATGCTGAATTTGTTGTAACAAAGAAACAAGCATCATGTCTGGGTTGGTCCCATTTTTGTTCACTGCTTAATGGGAAAAGACAACAATACAATAGCTTCAATTCATCATTTATTTAAAACAGTACCAATACAAGTAGCGCAGCATCTCAAAGCACATTACACAATCATGTGGATGAAGGCCTGTACTGACCTTTCATGAGACGACCAACATAAAATATGAATCTACCAACACGAATAGGAAATCCAATCAAGTTTTGTGCAGTTGCACTGAAATCAAGCAAAGTTGCCGGTGTGACATTTAATTTTTCTATAGAAACAAGTTGAATAGATATCCCTGTTTTAAGAGGCAAAAAATAAAACAATTACTAGCCAATAAAGGAGGATGAAACATGCAGCCACAAAAAGAAGCATCTACCTTATCTTGATGGAAAACAAAGTATAGGACAATAACATTTCTAAAACGGTTGCATTGATTCATATTAACAGAGAAATTCTTTTAAAACAGATTAGTAGTTAATTCCGAGATTAACAACAGCAAAATAGCTGCATGGGACATGCCGGCACCATGTGCGTCCACACGTATAAATGGGTGATGCAGAGTATGTAGCCAAGCAGCATATATGCGCTGGTCCCATATTTGTTCTCTTTGAACCTTCTCCCTATGTAAGGGCAGCAAATCTAGTCGTGCACAAACTACCCGACCCCCTAGTTTCTTTCCCTTTTCAACAAAGAGATCGGTTCCTTACAGATGTGTGTACTGGGTTACCCCCTTTTCCCCTTTTCGACCTACAAAGCGGCTGGATAGCCAGTCTATACTACTTTCCGCCCCTCCTTTCCTCATTGAACCACGTCCTAGATTCTTGCTTCAGCCCACCGCACCCTTCTTTCCTCTTTGAACCAAGACCTAGATTCGACTACAGATGGAAAAAGATCCACATGCAGCTAGAGCAACGACAGTTTCAAAGAAACTTATACCTTAGGGTCGTCGGGATGTGGCAAGGCGTGCGGTGGGAGGCCGGATCTGCCCACACTACGTACGACAGAGAGGAAGAAGGGGTCGGTGGCCCTCCCGCACAGGCGTTTGGTGAAAGAGAACAACGCAGCCGGCAGTGGATTGCCTCCCTCGCCGAAGGCGATAGAGTGAACGCTGCACCTCCTCCCCTTCCTGGTGCGACGGGATACGGACGCCTCCTTCACCAGCTATGAGGGGGGAGAGAGAGACAAGAGGCCAACGCAGTCTTGTTTAGATCTGGTGAGAGACTATGAATATAGCAAACCCTAGCAAATGAACGCTGAGCCTCCAGCATGTAACATATATGTAGTGCGGCGCGCGTGTGGAGAGTGCAAACCCTAGCCAACAAGCGCTGAGGCTCCCGCTTATATATATATACTACTGTAGTACGAACTGAGCTCCGGTGCCTTCACTGCACCTGCTTTTGGCTATATGACAGGTGAGCCAGCCACATTTTGGGCCCACCTGTCGTAAAACCCTAGCGAAAATTGCGCCAACGTGAAAGACGACTGCGTCTCCAACGCAACCAAGGTGAACTGACGAAGGATATCATCTTTGTGCGTAACAAGCAAAGAGCATTGATGGAAGACAGCTTGTTTTTCGTCGAAAATCGATCAGCTTCACCAGCCGACGCAACCATGAGGCGCAACCATGAGCATCGATAGGTCATCGTGGTGATGCATCATCCATTTGGCATCAAGTTTGGGTGAGGCACCTAAGAAGATCGACAAATCCTCACTGTGGTCTGTTTCTTCTCAGTAATCAAGCTCGAGGAAGGAAGAACCACGTGGCAGAGGACAGTGAGGCAGAACAACAACGGCCATCCAATTTTGTGCAGTTCCACTAAAATTGAGGAAGACATGCCCGGGTATGGAGACACGCATCGCTGTTTCCAAAAATATAAAAAAGGGTTAGCAACGACATCTCAATTGTCAATAAGAATTAATGAAAAGTACACCAACAAATAGAAGCATCATAATTATCTTGATGGGAACTAAACCAGGATACCCGAGAAAAAAAGCATTTCTTCATTTAACCAGTGATAGTACTACCACCATATGGACAATGACTGCACAACCACCATGTACTTTTTGTCAAAACAACATGTATACCTCCACCGAGTCATAAATCAGGACAACTTTTTGAGTGGCATTTCCTCTATAATAGTATTAGTAGGTGATGTTGGACCAGCCGACGAACGCTAGCTACTATGCATGGGGAGCTGGGGAGTAGTCGCATAGAAGAAAACCCGCACGCAGCGACCTGGGGAGCTGGACCAGTACAAGAAGTTATACCTCAGGTGGGCAAGATGTCGTTTAGGCAGGCAGGTGAGATCTGCCCACACGATGGCAGCGAACAAGGGCGCGGAGGATCTTCGTCCGTGCCAGCGCCGGCTCCGAGAGGACGGTGCGCATCGGCTTCCTCCGTCGCTGATGGCGACAACGTCAATGATGCACCTCCTCACCTCCCGTAGCGGACGGGATTTGGCCGGATCTGTTACCACCGGTGAGGAGAGAGATAGAGTGGACACTGTCATCTTGTTTTGATATGGAGAGGGTGAGAGAGTGAGACGCGAGAAACTCTATCAAACAAGAGGCTATAATGGAGTAAAAAAATCTCTCCATAGCAGTGGTTTTAAATAGAATACGCGCATTCTCGGAAAAAAGAAACAAAAACTGGCGGACAATTTTTTAAGGGTCTGTCTAGGACACATCTAGATGTGACATAGTTATGTCACATATAAGTTGATGTCCACTCTGTTTGTGGTCTTTTCCTTGTTTTTTTGTTTCTTGTTGCTACATTATATACTTGTGGGAGCTTAGATGTGATATCCTTAAATAACATCTAGATGTGAATTAGACAAACTGATTTTCTAACGTACCAAGAAACAAAACTCGATCAAAAACACGCCCCTGCTTCCAGGTCACGAGAGTCGTTGTGCACACACACATAGACATAGACATGCATATCCGTGTTTACGTAAAATTCCATTTCCATCTCCATCTCCAATCATATTTGTCCAACTGGCACATTATTTACGTTGTTAATTATATACGCAGCAATATTAACATACAACATCTCTTGTTTGCGCACGTCCAGACCGCTGCCACAGCCGGTCCTGACCAACCCGAACCCTCTTCATCACCCGCGCGTGCTTCCCGCCCGAAACGGTCAGTGCCGCATTCATGCCCGGCCAGAGCGGATGCGACCTCTCACCAGTGCCGGCATTGATTGCGGCACGCCGGCCGAGAGAGCGTCGCCCGCGCCGGTTCCGGGTGCACGCGGCTGCTCCGCGTTCAAAGGTCACAATAGCCGGCTACAACATGCGCGATCTCTTCCAGTAGTAAGTTCTTGTGAGTCCATGCTACAGCTAGCTGTCCTCCCCCAACTCATCAATCTCTTCCAGTAGTGCTAGTACTCCATGGCGCGATCCATCGACAAGCAGGCGGGAAATTTATGGTATACTACTCGGTTTGCGGTGAGTGGCATGCCGAGCGACCGTGTGGGGTCGAGCCGTGGAGGAGGGTGAGACATGAACACGACAGACGTGATTTAAACGTTGGCTTTGCTCGATGGCGCGATCCAATGAAACGAAACGTTGGTTTCTCTCCGTTTCCATTTTTTCTCTGGAAAAACGAAAATTTTTCCACTCCATTTTCATTCCTATTCCAAGGTTGCCCTGTTACAACATTCCATCAAATACAAAGGAAAACCAACACGCATGCTGATGCATCTCAATGATTTACAGATCATAGCCAATATTTACTTCACAACTAAAGAAAAAAGTTGTGAGAGCGTGTACGATAGAAACACTACTGATGGGGTCACTACGACTTAAACCCTAAACCCTAAACATGATTTAATTTCCTGGCCAGGTAGAACCTATCGAAGGAATGTGCTAGAGGGAGATTCTTTAGTGAGAATGTCAGCAACAATAGAAGCAACACTCTTTGGTTCTCCACCTTCTAGTACCTCTTGTTCCATAGCACTTTCCATGTCGGGAAGGAAAGACGGCTGGCACCCTCGGATCATACGATGCTTTTGTGCAATTCCACTAAAATCGACCTGAGCATCCCTGATGGCAAAGATATTGAAGAAGTGTGATTAGGATAATAGTACTGGCACTAGTTCATGAGACATAAACTCATCACAAATAGAAGCCGGTAGAAGTAGAGAAAGATCGACATGGCGATGGAGCTATGGCAGTGGAGCAAGCCGGCTCCAAAAGGAAGATGGACTACCTGGGACGTCGGGTTGTAGCTAGAAGGGCGGTTGGGATGCGGCATCGGCCCATACCGCGGTGACCCCCGATTAGGACGCACCGACTGTGGGTTTTCTCCCTCGCCGATGTCGACCGCGTCTACGCAGAACATTGTTCCCTTCCCCCAGCTACGGGATCATGCCCGTCATTCTATGCTTGTGAAGAGAGCAACCTAAGCAAGCAGGCTTGCAGCTTAGGCTCCTGCTAGTGTATATATAGTGGTTTTATTTTTCTCTCCATATCAACCATTTTATATTGTGTACTTGTCATTCAAGAGTGAAATGATGGTTGCTTCTTCCGACTAACTTACTGTGTGATTTGACTGCTCCTTAGTGGCCCCTACAGGTACTCCCCCTACGTGTATGCAACAGTCACACGTACACATGGACGCAAAAACGTGCGCGACACCCTAATGCATGCATGTCCGAGCACACGACAGAACACACACGGTCACGCTTAAGTGCTCAACCTACATGTGCATGCACACACATACTCAGTCAGGGTGAGCTAGTGACCGTATGAACACCGGAAAAAATATATATTGAGCGCAATGAGCGTATTATGAAGTCCACTGACCATATTTTTACAAATATACAGTGACAGACAGTGTATTTATCTCGTTTGAAATTAAACCATTTTAACCGGAGAGGAGGCAGTATGGACTAGCATTACTTTGTTGTGTCCCGTCAACTTGCCAAACGAGGAGAAGGTTGCAGGACGGGAGAAGCTTGCGCGTGGTGGCTCGCAGGACAAGGAGAAACTTTTGACTAATGCAAGCTCTCCCTCACTCAGGAGGTGGACATGCAACAGTTAATTTGGTGTCAGATTTCCAGAAGCATACACTATACTACTAGTGCTATTATTGTTCGACTTCCCGAACAGCCAAGCGCAAAGTTTACTAGTACTACTACTATAGTCCATAAAGGTACGTACTATACTAGTACTAGGAACCGGATGGAGGAGCGTCTGCACTCTTATTATAATTTTAAAATGTGATAAAGCAATCTTCAAAACATTTGGTTCTCTTCGAGGGTTCTCACATGTGATAATGGAAGTTGATTGCATGGAACACTCGCCACAATTCTCGCTTAATTCTTGCTCATATCCTGTTACAAATAGTAGCGCTCAGTAATATTTCCTCTTTTTTTGTTATTCGGCATGTAAACAGGTCAGCAAACCATGCGGTGCATCTTCGTGCGAACCGTGCCTGCTGCACTTTGAATGTGGCCGAGAGCTGGCTTGATGAAACACCTCGCTTCCTACTTCTTTTTTTGCGGGGTACCTCGCTTCCTAGTGACCAGTGTCTTGGCTGATCGTCCTAAGAATGCTTATATATGAATAAAGCTCTCTCATTTACCCGCAAAAAAGATTAAGCCATATTAACCGGAAAGGAGGGAGTATGGACTAGCACTACTTTTTGGTGTGTCCCGTCAACTCGCAGAATGAGGAGAAGCTTGCAGGACAAGGTGAAGCTCGCTTACGCCTTTTGACTAATGCAACCTACCCTCGGTGGACATGCATCAGTCCATTCGGTGTCAGATTGTCAGAGGCATACACTGTAGTACCCAACATGCGGAGTACCATCATTGTTCGACTTCACGAAGGGGCAAAGAGCCAAGGACAGTAGTACGCGTACTTGGTTTTGCACCTTCATACTACTCCACCCTCCGTCACAGTTTACAGGGCGCGCTTTATTATGATGCGTTTCTCTCAATGCATTTCCACCACCAGAGAGACTTTAGACGCGTTTGGTTTAATGCTCAATTAATTAGGGCGTGGTAACCGCAATCAAGTCCACAATTTTCTCTCCATGTACTGTACTACTACAGAGTGCATGCATGTGTGTACCCGGGGTGGAAGCACTGCATGCATGTGTGTACGCATTATTCCCTCTAGTAATAGACGCCGTGCTATAACTACCAATGCTATTTTTCAGGACGATCGCTATTCGCCTTGGTCCCACAGATTTTTTTCTTTTTTCTAAAGCGCGCTGTATAAACAGTGATGGATGGAGTAGTATGAGCGGATTCAAAGAAGAGTGTATTGATGGTTGCTTCTTCAGAGCAACTTACAGTGGGAAAGGTGGGGCTTATGATTTGACTGCTCATTACTCACTATTAATGCGGCGCAACGACCGGGCTGAGTCTCCCATGCGGTTGTGCACTACCCCCTCGGTTCTTATATATACTCCGGAGTATTTGTCTTTCTAGAGATTTCAATGAGTGACTACTCAAATATTTGTCTTTTTAGAGATTTCAAATGGACTGGCACATACAGATGTATATAGACATATTTTAGAGTGTAGATTCACTCATTTTTCTCCGTATGTAGTCACTTGTTGAAATCTCTGTTAAGATGAATAGAATATTTAGGAACGGAGGGAGTACACATACGAAGCAAAATGAGTGAATCTACACTCTAAAATATGCCCATTTGAAATTTGTAAGAAGACAAATATTTAGGAACGAAGGAATATAATTTTGCGCATGGCACATGGACCTGGATGATGAAGAGGCTTCTGGCAATGCTATCAAGCTTGCATGCCTGCAGGTCGACTTAAAGGACCCACGATACAAATAATTCGCCAGAGACATGAAAATTCAATGGCGTGTGTTGGGGATATAATTATGTACGTAAGCCGGCCAGGAGGGGCCGGGTTACGCAAAGAGAAGCCCATCCGATGCTCGAGACCAAGATGTGAAGATGGCGGTTCAGTAAAGGGTCTAAAGGCCCACAGGCGATTTAGGGCCCATGGTG